>NW_006408964.1:340641-350328 GCF_000296735.1 Chrysochloris asiatica
GTGGGATCTACTCTGAGCACTGGACTGTGAGTCAAGGTCGATATGATGGAAAGTTAACAAGAGTCGTTCCCAGTACCAACCGTGGTGACTCAGCTTGAGTTGGTTTGAAATGCTGTACAGACCAGTATCAACATCACCACCACCATCTCCACTACCATTAGTCTCAGCATCAGTCTTACCTGGGAGCTTGTCAGAAATACCGAATCTTGGACCCCAGCTGCACCTGTTGAATTAGAGTCTGCAGCATTTTATCAAGCTCTCAAGGTGATTCATATGTACATTAATGTGTTAGGAGCACTGGTGTAAGACAGCCTCTTTGATCCGTATATTACGTCTTTTTCTAAACATCGCTAAGGACTAAACATAATGACACACACAATGAAATTACTATCAGTTGCCCTTGGATTCAAGGGCATGTTGCTCCCACATGTGCCAGAGTAGAACTGTACTTCTGTGGCTGATTTTCATAAGCGAATTACCAGACCTTTCTTTGGAGGTGCATATGGGTGGCCTAGAACCTCCAACTGTCAGTTACCAGCCAAACACTATTCACACCATTCAAGGGCTCTGTGCTGAAATTGGCACAGGAGCTCTGGTAGCAGAGTGGTTATGAATCGGGCTGCAAACTGCAAGGTCAGCAGTTTGAAACTACCAGCTGTTACGCGGGAGAAAGATGAGGCTTTCTGCATCCGTAAAGATTTACAGCCTCGGAAACCCTGTACAGGGTCACTATGAGTCGGAACGGATTCCAAAGCCCATAATAACAACAATTTTATATAGTATCACCCAATGAGATCCAATGATCCACAATGACTTTAAAACAAAGATGAAAAGGTCAAGGGGCAGGGCAACTAGATAAATGAAAACGAAACAACCAGAATGGAAATAGTGAGAATGTTCAGACATTATGAAGAATGTAACTACTGTCTGTGAACAACTAGTGTAGACATTGTTGAATGGGAACCAAAACTGCTGTGTAAACCTTCACCCAAACACAATAAAATAATAATTTTGTTTAAAAACGAAACACAGCAGAATGTTCATATTGCTGTGTACCTCTGGTCCTTGACTTGCACTGTATTTGAAGGACTCTGTGATGATTAACGTTTTGTGTCAACTTGTCTGGGTCAGGATTCTCCGTAATTTAGATGTTTTGCTCTAGTTACCAGCTCCAGGATGAGATCTGATATGATGTAATCAGTGCCCCCAGGAAGTGGTTGGATGTGATTATCCTCTGTGTTGTCAATTCTCACTTGTAGGATGTCAATGAGGCCGGATGCAATCTACAGGATAAGGTTGTGTCTTGAGTCTATCTTTTGAGATTTAGAAGGAGAGAGAGAGAAAGGAGATGAGAAAGAGGAGTCCACTACCATCAAGTTAGAAGAGCCGGGAGTGGAGTGTGTCTTTGGACCCAGTGTCCCTACACTATGAAGCTCCTAGATCCAGGGAAGATGGATGCTAAGATACGTGGATATCTCCAAGGAATGCTGGGACCACAGATGCTGAAAGGAGACCAGGAACCTTCTCAGAACCTGGACGTCTAGCGTCCCGAACTGTAAGAGAATAAATTTCTGTTTGTGAAAGCCAGTCCCTTGTGATATTTCTGTGATAGCCACACTAGAGAACTAAGACAGAGCTCTAGTAGTGCAATGATTAAGTGCTCAGCTGGTAACTGAAGATCAGGGTTCAATTCCCTTGTCGGTGGGTGGGAGCAAGACCAGCAAACTGCTCCTCTAAAGATGACAGCCTAGGAAACCCGTGGGGCTCCTGTAAGGACAGAGTAGAACTGCCCCTTACTGTTTCCAAGGCTGCAAAATTGTATAGAAGTAGATTGCCTTATCTTTCTCTCTTGGAGCGACTGACAGGTTCAAACCACACATGTTTTAGTTGATGGTTATGCCTCCGGAAAACCTTTCATGGACCACTATAAAATGGGAGAAAATTGTGGAACAGATCTGGAATTACTTTAGAAACAAATAAATAAACCGGAACTACTGGGCTGGTTGAGATGGCAGGACTCCCTGAAACTATCATCCTGAGATCCTCTTAAAACCTTGAACCAAAACTATCCCCTGAGGTCACCTTTGAGCTAAATAACAGATTGACCCAAAAAATGATGAATATCACCCAAGAGTACTGTGAGGTGCTTTAAAAAAAAAAAAAAAATTCACTTCTATGAAACCAAACAGTCAACAGTAACTTTAAAACATAGGGGCACAGGGAAACTAGATGAATAAAAACAGAACAACTAGAATGAAAATAAAGAGAATGTTCATAATTGCAAAAGAATGTAACCAAAGTCATTGGAAAAGGTATTGAATGCAAACCTGAACTGCTTTGTAAACCCTTCACTGAAAACACCATGAAACTTATTAAAAAGAATACCTAGGCCAAAATTAAAAAACAAACAAACAAAAAGATTGTAAAAAATTAGATTTAAACACAAGCAACATTTTAACATTAGCCATGGATGGTAAGAAAAGAGGCAGTAACATTGTTATTTTCTATAGTTCTTTATATATATATATGTTTTTTGATAAGTTGGGAATATCTTTTATGTTATCATCATTATTAACAACAACAACAAACTTTTTATTGTGAATCTGGTGAAGGTTCACAGAGCAGATCTGTTTTCTGTTCAACAATTCATACACATTCTGTTTCATCTCATTGATTACAATCCCTACAAGGTGACCTCACCTCACCTACTTCCTCCCTGTGTTCCCTATCTCCCTTCCTCCTTTGTTCTCAATCCTTGTGAACTTTGTTCCTGGGTAAACATGACCCTTCTAATTTCCCAAAGTTAAAGATTCTAAGGGGTTACTGTTATCCTTATAAACCCGCCTATTGTTTGACTGAAAATTGAACCCTGGGTTAGTTCGTTTCCAGACCTGAAGTGTGGCTAAGGGTCACAGTCTTGGGGTCCCACCAGTTTCTATCTGACCGGTAAGCCTGGTACTTTTTATATTTTTCAAAGATAAAAAGAGATGGTTTTATTATGCAATCCATACATCCCAGAACACCTTTCTCCCTAAGTCTCGAAATTACATATGCACTTATAATTTTAGTTTGAAACTTATTTCGTGGATAGTGGTTTTCCTAACCCTTTCATTTAATGCAGGATTAATCAGAGCCAAAAAGGAACCTCAAAACTCTTTCAAAGTGAGAACTAGTAAGCAAAATTTTCTTCAACGATTCCTGGATCACATCATCATTATTAATTTTTCTAAACCAAAGCTAAACCCCAAAAGATGTCTACTCCCATTTGGGGGCACCATGTGGTAGCTTATAAAGAAATTACACGTTAAAAATTTGCATCCACAAGTTCCTCCCATGGTCAGTAACTGAGTAAGCAAAACTTACAGATGACGATGAGAGAATAAAGAAGACAGCCTTCCTACAAAGACTTTATTTTTTAAATTGGAAACAGGCTTCCTTTTCCCATTTGCTTTCCAAGATGGGGAACAACTTAACCATCCTTCTGTTTGCCATCCGAGTTGTGCCTTTTATAATCTCTTTAACCCTGTTCTTTTTCTAAACACCACTTCTCCCTTCTTTTAATCTACCTGCTTGTTGACAGTTTAAATGTACTTTTGGCCTAAATGCCTGCAATCTTCAAGCTCTGAGCCCAAATCATGTACATATATGTTCTTGCTGTCCCTTCTTGATAAGTCACTTTCCCTAGGCACCAAGACTTGATACAGCCTGGATTTTTTGGTTGTTTTCCACCTCCGGCTTCTTTTTACTAATCTGGTTTTCCTTTGAAATTTGCATGTTCAGTGAAAATTTGTTATGCTTTGCATTTTATATTATATACTCTTAGCCTGAAATGATTGCAGATTTTACTTATTTATTACATTTTTTTTAAATGCCATGGTTTCTACAAGAACAGTTCAAATTTAAAAACAAAACAAAACTTTTTTATTTCCCACTAAAAATATCAGTTTTCCTTTTGGATACAGTTGAATTAAAGATCCAAAGGAATGACGTATCATCAAAGGTTATTTCTGACTTCAGTGTGAAGATGAAGATGTTTCCATCGTTTGAACTGATGTCATTTCTATTTTCCGAACACCAGTCATGTAATGGTTTGCAAATGGGAAGAACATACTTTGGAAGAACCCAGAAGATGTGTGAACAAGATCAAAGACGGCTCGGATTAGTACTTTAACACATAGCGATGTCTTTTTAGAAAAACATTTGGACTGAATTTCTCCTTTCATAGGGAAGTCTCCATTTCTTGTGGGCGCAAATGTTTCATCTTTGGTTCTTAGTATTCTTACCTGGGAGAGAGAAGTTAGATGAGACTTAGCAAAATGAAACACAATCCACTGCCAAGAAATCAATTCCAACTTGTAACAATTCTGTGAGACAGAGTAGAACTGCTCCATAGTAAATCTTCAGGAAAGCAGATTGCCCCATCTCTCTCCTATGAAATGGCTGGCGGGTTTGAACTGCCAACCACGTGATTAGTAGCCCTATGCTTACCACACTGCACCACCAGAGAGTCTTAAGAGACTGAGTAGCACTCAAGAAATCAAACGATATATTGCACCGGGCAAATCTGTGACAACAGAAGTCTTTAAAGTGTTTAAGAGACAGTAGAAGAAACAAGATGGCGGACTAGATAGATATGTTACTCAAGACCCTCTGTAAAAAAGATTTGTTGTTGTTGTTAGGTGCCATCGAGTCAGTACCGACCCATAGCGACCTTATGCACAGCAGAACCAAACACTGCCCGATCCTGGGCCAACCTCAGTACTGTTGCCACGCTTGAGTCCATCGATGCTGCCGCTTGGCCAATCCATCTCATTGGGGGTCTTCCTCTTTCTATTCTCCAGCGACTGGTCCCTCCTGACAATATGTCCAAAGTATGAAAGATGAAATGTGGCCATCCTGGCCTCCAAGGAGCACTCTGGCTGCACTTTGTCCAACATAGATCTGTTGATTCTTTTGGCAGCCCATGGCACTTTCAGTATTCTCCTCCAACATGAAATGCTCACAGATGGTCATTCTGGAAGCCTGAGCTTCAGAGGAAATGTTGGAGAAGTGAATGGAATAGTTACTGGGGGGACGGGCCCAGCAGGAGACAGAAATGGATAGAGATGGATTGGCGAAGGCCTTCCCAGCTTCCCAGGAAGCGGCCATATTGAATCTGAGCTTCTGAGATTGACTTTGGGGACTGATCATGGGGAGTGTGGGCTTTTTTCTTGTTCCCAAAGTTTCCCCAGTGACTGGAGGAGTGGTCAGCTTCCACCCTCACCCACCCACTTCCTGCTGTCCAGGAGTTCACATCTGAGAGGTTATGGGCCTTCAAGACATAGGTGGGGAACAACCATATTGCTTTGGTGCCTAGACTTGAGCGGATTCTGCTCCAGACATACAGAGATCCAAGGGTCACCTGAACAGTCCTGAATGGGTCCAGTCTCTGATGACCCTTCAGTCCAGATGCACAATGCCTGAATCTATGTCGTTGTTGTGGTTGGGTGCCATTGAGTCGGTTGTGATTCCTAGCCACCCTGTATATATAGGGTTTCCAAGGAGGAGCTTGTGGGATTGAACCACAGACCTTAAGGTTAGCAATCCTGTGTTGATCCTATAACGCCACACCTGGGCGTATTGGAATTTTATGTAGATCCTCCCTCAACCACATCATGAGTAGCTCCTCCCCAGAGTTTTTTGGGGGGCTCAGCACCTGCACGGTTTCTTCGCCTTTTTGGTTTTTTTTCTTTGTTTACTCTTTCTTCTTGTCTCTCCCTTCCCTTCCTTTTTATCATTCTTGCCTCTGCTTTTGTTTTTTCCTGCTTTCTTTTGTTCTGTTTCCCCATTCCTTCCTCTTCTTTCTGTTTTCCAACCCCCTCTTCATCTTCCTTTACTACTCGTTTGCTGTTTCCATCTTCCCTCTCCCTGGCTTTGCCTAGTTTCTTTTTCCCCTATTGTTTTTCTTTTCTATAACTCAGTTTACTGTCCCTCTTTTCTCTTGTTATAGATTATATTGTCCTTGTTGCCTGCTTTCTTTCTTTTTCTCCTTTACCGGTTTCTTTTTTGACTACTGTTTACTTCATTTTCTTTTCTTCTGTGTGTCTGTGTTTTCTCTTCTTGCTCCATATGGAAAGAGACAGAACCTGCTCACACAGCCCAGACACAACAGTACCCTCTGCAATTCCACTCATAGACGACAAAGACCTTCCCCTAGACCTATTGGAGAGAAAACCTTCCCAAGGCACTCCCTGAATTCGGACTTTGAACCTCCTAAATTGTGAGAAACTTAACGCCTGTTCATCAAAGCCACCCCCTTTTGGTGTGTCTGTGGCAGAAATAAAATGCGTTACCTGAGACAGTGAGAAAGTAAAACAGTAACACCCAGATCCTCTGTAGATGTTTTTTGTAGTTGTATACTTTCCTTCTACCAGTATTATGCTCTTGTTGCTGCTTCTGAAAGGAGCCTTACTGGTGCAGGGGCTAAATGCTCGGCTGCTAACTGAAAGGTCTATGGTTCAAGCCCACCAGCTGCTCCTTGGGAGAAAGCTATGGCCGTCTGCTGCCGTAAAGATCTAGAGTCTTGGAAACACTATGGGCCAGTTCTACTCTGTCCTATGAGCCAGAATTGATTTCATGGCAAATGTTTGGGGTGGGGGTGGGGAGTAGTGCTAAGGTGTCTTTATTTGCAATTAATTTAGCCACCTCACCCATACACCTAGATAAATGTCCCTGTTGGTGGGGAGTATGCTAACCTTGCTTGCCTTTCTTCTGAAAAGAGATGGTGTTTTGCAGGTATTGAATCAGTGCTTGGCTCCAGGGTTAGTGTTTCTGTACAGGCATGCCTCTCATTTCTTATCTATTTATCAAGTCTAAATGATCTCAGTTTCTCTCGGCAACTGTTGCAGAAGGCAAGTACACTGTGCATGAGTCACTGAACGAAACAGAATATCTATCTGAGGTTGCTCTCTGTAACAGGCCTGTGACTTTCAAGATTCTAATTCAACCCCACTTTTTTCCAGGCCGGTGGGAGATGGGAGGGCATATGGGGGAAGGACAGAGACTCCTAGTTTGAATATTTCCCACAAATAAACCTTCACCACGTAATTTACAGCAGGAAGCTTCAGAAGTCCTCTGAAGAAGGGGACTTTATGGTGGATGGTAAAGTTTTAAACTGGGAGCTGATGTTCAGTACCATTTGACAGTGTGCTTCTCAGATTACGAGTTGCTACCTGTTGCCATCGATTGACATCTCGGTGGGATAAGCTGAGAACCAAAAAGCTGGTGGTTGTCTTGTGTCTTTCTTTCTTTCCCCTCTTATTTTTCTGTTCTATAGTTCCATTTTGCCTTTCAGTATTTCTTGTTTCTTCCACAGTGCTGTGGAAGAAAGACCTGGTGATCTCCATTCCATAAAGATGGCAGCCAAGAAAACCCTATGGAGACACCAGGGTCAGTTGGCAGCACATAGTCCACAAAGACAATGTTTGACATCCTCCTTTTGCGATGAGTAACGAGGATCCTTAAAAGCTCATTAGCGACCATCTAAGGTGCAACTGACCATGCACCCTACCAAACATGATATCCTTCTCCAGCGACTGGTCCCTCCTGACAATATGCCTGAAGTATGAGACACGAAGTTTGGTAGGGTGGAGGGTCAGAGGAAAGGAGGAAGACCCCTAACAAGATGGATTGGCCAGGTGGCAGCATTGATAGGCTCAAGTATGGTTGCAGTAGTGAGGTTAGCCCAGGATCGGGTAATGTGTCCTATCTGCTGGGCATGGGGTCTGTGCTGTGAGTTGGTACTGACTCGATGGCACCTAACAACAACAACAACAAGGTGCAACTACCGGTCTCTCTGTATGTGAAGGAAAGAAGAGAAGAGTGACTGAATTAGTCCAGGAACTAATGAAATACAGGAACATCGGTCTTTAGGACACTGAGACCAGATGAACTAGATGGTGCCCGGCTTCCACTACTAATGGGTCTGGAAGGGATCACATTAGAAGGTCTGATATAGAATGCGAGAAAATGTGAAACAAAACTCAAAAAACATACAGAAAAAGACCAGGCTTATTGGTCAGATTGATACTGGGGAAACCTGAGACTATGTCCCTTGGTGATCCTTTCGGTCTGGAATAGAAGTCACCCCCAAAGCTCAATGTTCAGTCAAGAAATAGTTAGTTAGGTCTAAAGGAGAAGCAAGAGTCCTGGGGTGGCACTACGGGTTAATACACTGGACTGCAAAGTTGGTTTGAACCACAAGGTCAGTGGTTCAAGCTCACTAACTGCTCCTCGGAAACCCTGTACGAGGTCACCAGGCATCGGAACCAACTCGATGGCACTTAAACAACCACAATATGGAGGCAACAACATGAGTGAGGTATGAGGTACACACATCATAGGATGGTCAACCATTCTAGATCAAAAGGGCAGCATTTACTCAAAGACAATATTCAGAAGAGTTGGAAGAAGGAGGAATGGAAATAACCATGGGGAGGAAGTGGGGCAAAGGATGTTACATGGAGGGACTGCAATCACTGAGATGCAACAAAGTGTGTGATTTGCTGCATGCAAAACTGAACATCTGCTCTGTAAACCTTCACTCAATCCACAAGAAAAAAGTTGTTACAAGAAAACCCTATGGAGCAGGTGTACTTTGTACCATACACGCACGGTCACCATGCGTCATCGTCAAATAGATAGCAGCTGGCTTGTTCTCTTTCCTTGATTGGATACAACATGTACTCGTTTACACACGTGGAATCTTAAATTGGTGACAAGGTTACTTTTTGCTTCCACGGTGCACATCAAAGCAGCCTACATACACTTCTTACAGGATTGACGGTGGAATCCAAGTTTCAAGCTAATGAGGAATTCTTGCCAAACCACACAGTTTATATGGAAGCTAAATATTTGCTTTGCTTTCTCCCTCTTTGTAAGCAGTGTATAGTAGCTTCGTTTTTCTCGTCCGCCCTCTGCACCAGGCTGTGCGGTTGGTCATTTCTACTGTATTCCGAAGGGAATTTGGTTGGCGCTTTTTAAAGACCATGTTCCAAAGTATGTGGGTTGTCTTTGTGACATCAAGTTTGGGTCTAGGTATATCTTGAAGTCCATATGCTTAACAAACACACACCTGTATTTACACTCAGCGCAGTCTTCCTGCTTTTTTCCTTGATACACAGGAAAAAAATCCAAGATTGTTTGGCTCAGGATTTCTCTCCCTTTGCTTATCACTGGTGGAAAGATATCTGCATTCTGCTTAACTTCGCTGGGGTCCCTGGCTGGTAAGTGCTTAGATGCTAATTGAAAGGTGGAGGTTCGATTCTATTCAGAGACACTTGGAAGAAAGCCCTGGAGATCTCCTTCCCAAAAAAATTAGCCATTGGCGCTGCAGGATCAGCACTGGACTATGAATCGCAAGGTCGGCAGTTCAAACCCACCAGCTGCACCTCAGAAACCCTATACAGGGTGTCTATGAGTTGGGACTGACTCGACAACACTTAAAAACAGCATCACCAGCACATATATGTAAATATATAAATTCTTTCTCTGTGTGTATGTGTATACATATTATCTCTATCTGTGCATTCTTTCTATGTTGTTGTTTACTGCCGTTGAGTCGATTCTGACCCATAGTGACCCTGTATAGGGTTTCCAAGGAGCAGCTGGTGAGCTTGAACTGCCAACCTTGCAGTTCAAACAGCTTTG
>NW_006408964.1:352138-363306 GCF_000296735.1 Chrysochloris asiatica
TAAAGCTAATGTTCTCCAATGTAAACTATCACATAATTCACAATAAAACATTAAAAAGAAAAAAAAAAAAAAAAGAGTTTGTCTGTCTAACATGGAAGTTGGCATCCAAGCAAACCAAAATGCGTTGGAAGAAGAAAGAAAAAAAAAAAAGTCCTGTCAATTTAACCACAGAATTTTGAATATGTGTACTATATAGGACATCTTTATGAAAGAAACCCCTTCATGTTGAAATAAAGATCATTTGCAATGGAGAATTTAAAAAATGAGGCCGGGTTTGGTTTTGGCTGGCTTGCCATTTAGAAGTGGGTTCTTTGAAGGGATAAGTGAATCATCGCTGATGGTCCCTTCATTAGTCTGACCCCATCTGCATGTCCCCGTCATGTGTGTCAAGGGACAGGAGGTTAAATGGCTTGACCTCGTGCTTCGATGAGGAGCCATGGTGGCGCTGTAGGCTTGGTGTTAGGCTGCTGACTTCAAGGTCAGAAGTTCTAACCCACTAGTCACTCCTCTGGGTTCTCTAAATATCGACAACCTTGGAA
This sequence comes from Chrysochloris asiatica, assembly GCF_000296735.1. Lineage (NCBI taxonomy): Eukaryota > Metazoa > Chordata > Mammalia > Afrosoricida > Chrysochloridae > Chrysochloris > Chrysochloris asiatica. The sequence continues at coordinate 352,678 of NW_006408964.1, forward strand.
ATACTATGGGGCCGTTCTTCTGTGTCCTATAGGGTCGCTGGGCGATACGATGTTTCCATGCGATAAGCACTGGACTGTGAACCACAAGGTTGGTGGTTTGAGCCCACCAGGTGCTCCATGGAAGAAAGCTGAAGCTTGCTGTTTCTGCAAAGATTTAAAAAAGTACTTGCTACAAAACTTAGAGAAACCTTTAATTAAACAAACTATCAAAACATGGCACCATTGTTCCTTCTCCATATTCTCCTTCTGGGTCTATGCACTTCCGAAGGTGGTGTTTCTGTCTCTCCAAGCCTCCCCAGAGAATTGGCGACCACGCATCCTCAACAGATTCACACGTATCCTCAACAGATTCAAATCATGTTCCTTTTCAATGTTCTTGGAGTTTGTGGAACAAGAAGAAGTCTGAAGGGGCAAGATCAGGGTTGTAGGGTCGATGGGGTCCGTTTTTCTGATGAAAGTCTCTTCAGACAGCCCATGCTACCCTGGAAGAACCAGCATGCATGTCGTCGTGATGGAAAACAATTCCTCAGCACACCTTTCCTGGCCTTTTTCTCTCCAACGTAGTTTTCCGATTCCTTCAGACTTTTTCCTAATAACCCCCATCAGTGTTCTGCGCCCTTCAAGAAAATGTATCAAGATGATCCCTGAGGAATCCCCAAAAAGCAGGCATCATAACCTCCTAAGTTAACCGCTCTGCTGCGGGTTTAAGTGGGCAGCAGATGCCCTTGGGAGCCACTGTTGTGAAGGGAGATTTTTTTCAAGGCTCCACAGTACGGAGTCCTGGTGTGGCGCTGTGGGCTAATGTGTCAGACTGTAAAGCCATTTGAACTGTAAGGTCAGTGGTTCAAGCTCACCAGCTTCTCCTCAGAAACCCTATATAGGGACGCTATGGGTTGTAATCAACTCAACGGTACTTCACAACAATAATGACATGAAGACTGTGTATTCCTAAACGAACCTGCCTGCAGCCATCCACTGCTGGCAGACACATGTTTAAACATGGTTTGTGTGGAGTTATCCAGTGCATTTATGAACTGGAACCCTAGAAGCAAGACTTTATGACTGACCCTTGTCTGCTGTGTGACCTGCTCTTTGCCTCCGTCTACATCCCTCCCCAACTTCCTTTGTAGAAGGAATTTCCTCCAATCTATTTTTCAGATACAATTAGATTGTGTTCAGGAGATCTGGAGAGCATCTTTGTCTATTTCCTTTCTTTCTCTTAAAACTGACGCTGGTCTATTTAAAACATGTATTGAGAAAATCTGGAAGCATTTTAGCAAACGCAACAGAGCTGAAAGTTCCTCCTGCCTGTACAAAAATAAAAAATAAAAAATCCAGCAAAACGACAGCCCTCGCTTCCGGCAGGATTGCCAGCAGAATGATCTTAACAAGGCTTTACCCTGGGCTTGGCTGGGGTGGGTGCCACGTGGAACATTCCTGAACGGGTTGCTTCTGCTCAAATAAAGATCCTTCCCCCACAAGCTGCGAGCAGACCCCTGGGATTTCCCAGCGTTGTCAGCCCAGGAGTGCAGAGCGCTGCTTTCCTGGTTAGACTGTCCCCCTCTGTCTCCCAGCCAGGACTCAACATCTCCCTGCTCATAAAGACTGTGGAAATGTGAGGTGTGCAGATGTGAGCCTCCGAAGGCACTTTAAAAATCCAATGAAGCAAAGACCTTCAGGTTACAGCCACAGGGGTCCGCAGCATCGCTCAGCAGATTAAATTCTCACGTAGAAGTGCTGGCTCACTCCGGTATTAAAGGCAGCCTCCCAAGAATGTAGTGAAACATACAAGAGGTAAGACTGAAGGAGTCAAACAATCCATTCTTCTTGGATTAACCATCAATACTCATGGAAGCAGCAGTCAAGAAATCAAACATCGATTGCATTAGGCAAATCTGCTGCACAAGACTCTTTAAAGTGTTCAATACCAAAGGTGTCAGTTTGAGGACTAAGGTGTGTCTGACCCAAGCCATGGTATTTTCAATAACCTCATATAAGAACAAGGGGCAAACTTGTGAAATCTTGTTAGTTGCCACTGAGTTGGTACCAATTCACAGTGGCCCTATAGACAACAGAATGAAACACTGCCTGGTGCTGAGCCAACCTCACAATCGATGCTATGTTTGAGCCCATTGATGCTGCCACGGTGCCAATCCATCTTGTTGGGGGTCTTCCTCTTTTTTCTACCCCTCCACTTTAAAAAACATGATATCTTTTGCCATTGACTGGTCCTTCCTAATAATATGTCCAAAGTATGAAAGATGAAGTCTGGCCATCCCGGCTTCCAGGGAACACTGGCTACACTTCTTCCAACACTGATTTGTTTGTTCTTTTGGCAGCCCATGGTGCTTTTAATATTCACCTCCAACACCATAACTCAAAAACATCAATTCTTCTGCAGTCTTCCTAATTCACTGTCCAATTTTTGCATGCATATGAGGTTATTGAAAATACCATAGCTTGGGTAGGCGCACCTTAGTCCTCAAACTGACATCTTTGTTCTTCAACTCTTTAAAGGAGTCTTGCGTAACAGATTTGCTTAATGCAATAAATCATTTGATTTCTGGACTGTTGCTTCCATGAGTATTGATTGTTGATCCAAGAAGAATGAAGTCTTTGATAACGTCAATCATTTCTTCATTTATATGGATGTTGTTTATTGGCCCAGTAGTGAGGATTTTTGTTTTCTTGACATTGAAATGCAACCGATACCGAAGGCTGTGGTCTTTGGTCTTCATCAGTAAATATTTTAAATGCTCTTTGCTTTCAGCAACAGGGTTGTATCATTAGCATATTGCAGGTTGTTAATAACTCTTTCTTCAATTCTGATGCCACATTTTTCTTCATACAGTACAGATCCTTGAATTATTTGCTCAGCATACAGATTGAATAAGTATGGTGAAAGAATACAACCTTGGCAAACATCTTTCCTAATTCAGTGTTGGAGTTCTACCCAGAGGTACCTCAGAAGACAGTCCTGGTGATCTGTTTGCACAAAAGTCAGCCGCTGAGAACCCCACGGAGTGCAGTTCTTGTCAGCACACACGGGGTTGTCATGAGTCGGAGTGAAGTCAGTGACAAGTGGTTTGTAAGAAACCCCCCCACCCTGGGGTGGTGGTGCTAACGGTTAAGTGTTCAACTGCTTACTGAAAGGTTGGTCGTTCCAGCCCACCCAAAGCTGTCTTTGAAGTAAAGTCTGGTGACCTGTTTCCAGAAGATTGTCTGACGCCCATGGAGTGGGTCTCTGTGAACTGGGGTCTACGAGATGGCCCAAGGATAGTTAGTACAGATGATATAGAGTGATGTGTCTCCCACATGCCCCCCACCTCCCAGCCAGGGTCTGCAGCATCTGCTCAGGTTCTAACTTTGGTCCTTCCCTCATGTTCATAAATGGCAGCCTGGTCAAAGGTCTCCAGGCTCCACCGAGAGTGCTGGGCACACAGACTAGCGCTGCCTTCTGGGAAAGTGTACCTCAGTGGTTGGGTTTAACGAGCAGACCATTCTCAGTTTTCTCCATCTCCCTCCTTTACAAAGTAGCCAGCTCCCGCCTGCTCCGGTGGCAAGAGCCATAATTAATTAAGGAATAAAATAAATAAATTGAGATATATTAATCGAGGAATTAAAATAAATAAATGAGACATGGGGAAACCTGGGCATAGAAGAATTCATTGTTTTAGCAGAGCTACAATGAATTATTTTTTTGGATGGCAAAGCCACAAGAAATATTCTATGCACAGACCCCTAGTTAAAATTTTCTCTTGCTGAATCATTCTCTGATTTATTCATGATTTTATTAGTATCCCTTTTACTTTAGATTTTTGACTCTTCTACACTTTAGTATATTTTTATTAAAAGTTAGAATCCACACATTAGCTACATTTTATTCTACTTGTAATCATAGGTAGTTTTAATACTTATATTAACAATGTTCTTAAGACTATTAGGAGACAGGATTTGTCAATTGAATTACTACCAGCTTAGGTTTAGTGATTGTAAACATTCTTCCTTGTAGCCTTAGTTTAAGGCAATAAAGGATCCTCAAAAGCAACCAGGCCATAAATAAGGACTGTGAGTACAAGAATTCCTAAAAACAATTAGACTACAGATAAAGGCTATGGGTATATACAGATACTAAATAAAAAGTCTGACTTAGACGTTCTTAAATTAATGATCACTAAAATAGAGAAGTTGTTTTTCATAGCCTCAGTTTCCCTGATAAGTGATGTTTTTGTAGGCTATAAACAGATAATGTATGGAAGAAGTTAATGGAGCATTAATTGCACCTAACAACTAAAATTAACAAGACTTAACAGACAAAGGTTAAGAAACATATGTGAAGGTTAACTTGCTTCTCAGAGAAAAGAATAGATTTATGTAGGAACAAATGTTTAACTAAAAGGTTTCAAGGTGCCTGAATGTCTCCTATGCCTTGAGATAATTATGTCTCTTTGCTGTAACTTTTCATCCCTGTTGTAAATCATGAAGAATGTGCCCCAGACTTGATTGTATTTTGATGTCATTGATTACTATGAAAGCAATGGTTTTTGTAATGGTATATAAGGGGGTTGTAAGATAGAATAAGGAAGTAGAGGTAAGAGTAAGTAGAGGTAAGCAGAAAGAAGTAGAAGAAGGAAGAAGAGAAGAAGGGTGGGGAAATAAGAAGTAGGATATAAAGCATGTAAAGATAGAAAGTAAGTAGAGGTGGGAAGAGGAGAAGGAGAAGGAATATGAAGAAGAAGGAATAAGAGGAAGAATAAAGCATGTAGGAAGAAGAATAGAGAGGAAAAGCAGGAGGAGAATGAAGGAGGAGAGGGGGATTAAAGAAATGGAAGCAGGGGAAGCTAGTAAAGAAGCAGAAGAGATGAGCAGGAGAGCAGGAGACAAAAGAATGAGCAGGAGGTAAAAAATGAGCAGGGCAGTAAAGAATGAGAGAAGCAGAGTAGTAGAGTAGCATAGAAATGAGAAGAATAAAGCATGTAATAAGAAGATTTTGAATTCATCACGACCCATGACTCCATGTAATTCTTATCGCCGACGGCCGCATCAACCTTCGGAAAAAACCCTTGAAATAAATTTGCCGGGGCTGGCTTCCGGCACTCCAGGGCATTGTGGCAGATGGGGGTGACTGCAAGCATACAGAGCATCGTTGGTCTCATAAAACAAACAAACAAATAGGTAAGGAGATAGATAGATAGATAGATAGATAGATAGATAGATAGATAGATAGATAGAAGATACATTGATAGATAGAAGTTAGAAGGTAGATAGATCGATAGATAGAAGATAGATAGACAGATAGACAGATAGATGATATAGATACAAGATAGATAAGTAGATGAGATAGATGATAGAAAGATAGAAGATAGATAGATAAATAGATAGATGAGATAGATGATAGATAGATAGATAGATAGATAGACAGACAGATAGATGAGATAGATAGATAGATAGATAGATAGATAGATACATAGATACATAGATAGATACATAGATAGATACATAGATAGATAGATAGATGGTATACCATGGAGTTGGTTCCGACTCATAGGTTTCCGAGGCTGTAAATCTTTATGGAAACAGAAAGCCTCATCTTTCTCCTGAGGAACGACTGGTAGTTTCAAATTGCTGACCTTGAAGTTAGCATCCTGACTCATAATCACTATGATACCAGAGATAGATAGATAGATAGATAGATAGATAGATAGATAGATAGATAGACAGACAGACAGACAGACAGACAGACAGACAGATAGATGATGGATAGGTGGATGATGAATGGATTAGTGGATGGATGGATGGATGGGTGAATGGGTGTGTAGATGATTGGATGGATGGTTGGTTGGATGCATGGATGGATGGGTGGGTGGATGCATGGATGATGGATAGGTAAGTGAAGTAAGCTTCCATGTTTTCAGATGCCTTTTGTGGATCAAACAGCACAACCAGCCAATGTTGATGATGAAGCACTCACAATGAAAATGCTGGTACACGAAGGCAGACATGCAACACAGAGGGGATGGGATCAACAGTTGATAACACTGCTTGATACACTTGGCAGCTGTCTGCCTTCTGGCTGTCACAGTGTGTGGTGCTAGATGGTTGCAAAGTCTCATTTGTCACCCAGTTCAATGTGCTCCCCTTTGCTGCAGGCGCTGAGGTAGGGCGCAGCTGCCGCACTCTCACCCTCCTCACCCTCCACAGACTGCCATTGTCAGTAAGCGGGTGAATTAAATGGAACCAACATGCATTCAAAATCTCCAATGGTCTAAGAACTGTGTGAGGGCTTCTAGACCACTTTCTATCTAGTGGATTTCAACTCACAGAGAGCCCATGTATGTCAGAGCAGAACTGAGCTCTGTACAGTTTCCAAGGACTGATATTTCTCCAAAGCTGATTGTCTGTCAGACCTTTCTTCCAAGGTACCTTGGGGTGGACTCAAGCCACTATATATATATATATATATATAGTGCCAGCGAGTGAGTTCCGACCCATAGTGACCCTGCATAGGGTTTCCAACGAGCAGCTGGTGAGCTTGAATCGCCAACCTTACGTTCAAACGGCTTTGCAGTCTGGCGCATTAATATATATATATATAAATATATATACTTGTTGTTGTTGTCAGGTGCCATCGAGTCAGAACCGACTCATAGCGACCCCATGCACAGTAGAACGAAACAATGTCCGATCCTGGGCCAACCTCACTACCGCTGCCACACTTGACGCCATCAATGATCCATCTCATTGGGGGTCTTCCTCTTTTTCTCTGACCCTCCACCCTACCCAGCATGACATCCTTCTCCAGAGACTGTTCTCTCCGGACAATATATGAGAATATATTGTCCAAAGTATGAGAATATATTGTCCAAAGTATGAGAATATATATATATAAAGTATGAGAATATATATATATGTTGTTGTTGTTGTGTGCTGTGGAGTGGGTTCCGACACACAGCACAGGGTTTCTGAGGCTATAAATCTCTACGGGAGCAGAAAGCCTCATCTTTCTCCTGAGGAACGGCTGGTAGTTTTGAACTGCCAACCCTGAGGTTAGCAGCCTGATTTGTAACCACTACACTACCAGAGCTCCTTATATATGTCCTTATACATAAGTCCTGTAGGTTAAGTCTACGGCTTACGGCTTAACCTACAGGACTCTTTTGGTCTTACTTGTTTTAAGTGGCTTGGAGTCCATCCTGATGCTGTATAAGGTTTCCAAGGATCGACTGATGGATTTGAATCACCGACCTTGTGACTAGCAGTCCAGGGCTTATCCTACAGCCCCACAGCAGGATTCCACAGACAATTTCTTTCTGTGTTTTAAAGAATGCAGTATTCTTTGAGCTACACTTCTCGTTAGTTTAAAGGTGACTTCAGAGGGTCTGGAGGTGAATTGGGTTAAACGCTGGATTCAACCGCACTAGGGGCTACGTGGGAGAAAGATAAAGTGCTTCTGCAGACATAGGGATCAATTGCTTATGATGTTCTCAGGAGAGGCAGGGTGACTGAAATTTCTAGTCTGGAAGGTTAGGTAGATTCTGCTCTCTTTAGCAAGGATCAGGGGATTCTGCAAAGATGGTAATGTAAACAAACTGTTGTTTCAACTCTCCCTCACAAATATAAGGACACGATGCTTGGCTTTGATGAAGTCTGAATTAGGGTGCAGAGAAAGTACATATGAGAGATTCGACTAATCAAAACTGAGCCATCGAGAGGCTGGTGAGAGGAGATGGGGATAAGACTCTTGTGCTTCAATAGTGAATAATTGCTATCAGGACTGACTGTGAGTGTTGCAAACGTAAAGGTAGACGTTTTGTAACAAAAGGAGGGGAGTGGTTGATCTTACAGTCCAGGAGCCGAGGATCCTGGCACCATCATGGGAGAAGAGCAGAGTGTGGGACCCTATCCAGAGAAGCAGTGACACCAGAGATGGAGGCAGAGACAATGATGTGGAGAGATGGAGTGGCTGGGGACTCTGGACTCAAGGAGCAAGAGGGGCTGTGTGCTGGTGGCTGGGGGGTAGGAGCAGGCTTGCTGGGTGCACCCTTTGGTTGTTTGAATGGTTATATATTCTTAAGTGCTTCAGTGTACATCCAAAAAAACAAAAAACAAAAAACCCCAGAGGGAATGGAAGCAAATACTGTTGAATGATGATGCACGGAGGGGATTGTAATCATTGCAATGAAACGAAATACTACCATAGGATGAATGTAAAGCTGATGTTCTCCCATGTAACCTATCACTCAATTCACAATAAAAGCTTAAAAACAAAAAACACGGAGCCGTTGAGTACAGTAGGAAAATAGCTTCTGAGACCCCAATCCTGCCCTCTCCTCAGCCAAGTGGCTGGTTCTTAACCACCCAGGGTCTCTGCCTCTACAAAGAGACAGCATCCCAAGTGTCTGCCCTAAAATCAACAAGGCAGACGTCCCTGCTGTGAATTCCTACAAAAGGGCCCCTATGTTTGAATGTGGCCTTATAGTCAACACTCCACCTGCCTCCCTGTGCACTGCATAGCTCAGGCCTCTGAAACCAACAAGACTGACCTCTTGGAGAGTCTGTTCAGGTATGTCTGCTCCCCCTTAAAGTTGATACTATAGACTGTGTATTGGGGTTCCTGTGTGCTAGGAAACAAGCATCTATAGCTGGTGGAGTCTATACCCACGCCAACATGCTATGGATTTTTGGAATGGGACTATCTGACAGCATAAACGCAGACTTCCCTGGAGTTTGCCAGCCCTTTCCTCACCTAGACACTGTTGGCTGCAAGCCTGCTGTGAATTATTGCTAACAGATCTATGCACTGAATTCTGCTCCCATAGTCAGCATATTATGTAACTCCTACATGCCTCATAGCTCAGGGTTCTGAAATCAGCAGGACAGACCTCCCTGGGAGTTAGTTTGGGACTGTCTGCCTCCTTCCCTCCAGTTAAATGCGGCTGTGTGCAGATGGAAATAAGCCAATCACACACACACACACACAAACAAATATTGTATGACCTCACGTCTACAAAAGGCAAGAAAAGTCAAATGTATAGAGAACAAAGTTTATTACTGAATAGTGGGTGGTGGAAGGGAGGGGGAAAGGGTTAAGTGAGACAGAAATATCATATTTCTTAAAGGTAGGACTGCCCACTCAACTGGCTGTTGTTGTTGTTGTGAACGTCGAGTCGGTTCCAACCCATAGCCACCCTGTATAGGGTTTCTGAGGAACAGCTGGTGAGCTTGAACTGCTGACCTTGCAGTTCAAATGACCCTGGCTGTAGAAACTGTTAAATCGATGTATGTTTTGCTGTGCATATTCCCAACAACAAGAAAATTAATAAATGTAAAAGTTTCACATTAGTTTAAAAAGCAAACAAACAAGAATCCAGAGAAGTTCTGGGGGTAGTCTTTTTAGTTTGATCAATGGATTTGGAACATGCTGAGGGTTAAAGACCTTAATGCATTGTCTGACCACTTCTTGGAAATGTACAAGAATTACTAAAAAGCAAAGCTATAGACCACTCTCTGCCTGCCAGTTTGTCACACTGTGGTGACTTGTGTGTTACAGAAATTTATGCCAACAATGTTTGAAATACCAGCAGGGCTATCCAGGTGGATCTTTTTAACAAATAGATTTTCACCTCCACAAATCAGCCAATGAGAACCCTGTGGATCACAATACACAATAGTATCCAATATCTTAAGTAGGAAGGCACTCAAAATGTAACACTGTATACCAGCATTGGCAAACATGGAACATGACTGAGCAACAATTTCCCTCTGTTGTACACGCGGCCACCATGAGTTGGAACTGACTCCATGGCAACCGAAAACACCAAGCAGAGGGTTACCAAAGCGAATCAGCACATTTACCAGCAGTGTGTATTACCCATTTCTCTGTGGAAGCCACATTTAGATACAGCCAAGAATTCCTTAAAAGAGAAGTTCAACTAGCTACCAGTGAATGGATTCAAATTCATCGAGCCCCCGTGTGTATCAGCGAAGAGCTGTGCTCCACAGGGGTTTCAATGGCTGGATTTTGAAAGTGGATCGCCAGGTCTTTCTTTCGAGGCGTCTCTGGGTGGATTCAAACCTCCAACCTTTTGGTTTGGCCAAGTGTTTACCATTTACACCATCCAAGGAATTCATCAGAAAGGGACTGTCTTTGGTTCATTTCTGGTTAGTTTCTGGCCAGCCTAGACTCTGCACACTCAGGGTCGGTGGGATCATCTACACTTCTCTTCGCCCTAGCGCGTGCCCCTATAAAGTCTTTGGCTCTGCCTTTTCGTCGATCCACCTTATTCTTTCTTAAACTTCCCAGGGGAGTCAGACCCCCGCCTCCTACTCCCCTTTCCGCCGGGGGCAGGGACCCTCATCAACCTCCCTTGCTAGCCCCTCCCCCACTGCATTCCAGGACCTCCACATCGCCTAGCCGGCGCCCCTCCGCTCCAGGCAGGAGCGCTTCCACTCGGACCAGAGGGTCTGCCGGGGGGCGCCGCAGGCTCTCCAGACCCCGGCTCTCGAAGCTGGAGCGCAGCCGGGTTCCCGCAACGCGCCCCAAGAGGAGCGACTCTCCCCGGCTCGGCCCGGGGTCCCGGACTCCGACGGCCCCGCCCCGGCCCGCGGGAGCAGACGAGGATGCCCGCG
>NW_006408964.1:363636-373166 GCF_000296735.1 Chrysochloris asiatica
CGCGCCCCGGCGTCTCCAGCCAGACCCCGCGCGCTAGTTGTCGGCCGGGCTCCCCCCTCGCTCCCGGGACAGGCGGTAGCGCGTGCCCTGGAGCCATCGCGGGGAACCCGGGAGCGGTGGCTTCGTCCCAGCCTGCGGGCGCGCTGTCTGGCGCGTCCGAGCGGCCTCGGGAAGCCGGCTAGCGTGCCAGGTCGTCCGGCTTGCACCCCGACCCTGCCGGCCGGGCGTCTTCTAAGGCATATGGTCTCCGGGGAGAACCGCAGGGAGGAGCGAGCACCGAGATGTGGGACCCGTCCAGGAAGCCCCAGCCTGGCCCCCCGCGGGCGCAGGGTCTAGACAGCACCTGGAGAAGCTTAATGGGGCGGAGGGTCCTCCGGGCTCTGCAGCCCGGGGCCCCCTACTTGGCGCGCGGCGGGAGCTCGTCTTTTCCAGCCGGGCGCGGACTCGCTTTGTGTACAGCTGCGTGCAGCGTCAGCTCATTCTGGGCAGCCCACAGGAACGCTGCGCAGGGTTTTAGGGGACATCCGCGGGTGGAGGTCCTTTACCCTATGGAAAAGTTGTGGATTTGGCATGGCCTGCTTCTAGGTGGTGCAAACGGTGAAGCACTCAGCATGCTCACAGAAAGAGTTGGCGGTTGGAGCTCACCCAGGCGTGGGTCGTAAAAAAGGCCTGGCGATCTTTTCCCAATAAACCAGCCGCTGAAAAACCCATGAAACACAGTTGTACTCTGATATTGATGGGGTCGTCAGAATCCACTATTCTCCCACCCTCTATGAGTGGTTGTAATATTTGTCATGAACTCATTTATAATAAGGACCACCATGCGGCTCAGCCTTGCTCAATGTTTACCGCATGTATGACTGTAAAACCATACGCTTTGGTCAAGACATGACAAACATGGGGCATGCTGATGGCATGAAAATGCATGAAAAATGCATTAATCTCCTATGCTCCCGATAATGTAACTGGAATGAGCAAATTCAACATTTCCTCTATAAATCAGGATGCTGAATTCTCAAACCCCTCTGGCTTTTCCAAGAGCAAAATTACAGTTAGGAAATCATAGGGCATGGGGGAGGTCTCCAGGGAGTGTTTGTTGGAACACTTGAAGGAGGGATAGCTAAAATAGCTAAAACTTAGACCCATATCCTCATAGGAAGAAAATACTCAATAATAATGACTTTCTTGAGAAACATTTTTGAATCATTGTGGAAAAGTGAAATAAAAAGATAATGGGATTTTTTCCACGAACATTTTGAAGCCCCCTAGGAGTCCTGGTGTGGCACTGTGGGTTCATGCACCAGACTGCAAAGCTGTTTGAACTGCAAGGTTGGTGGTTCAAGCTCACCAGCTGCTCCTCGAAAACCCTATACAGGGTCGCTCTGGGTCGGAACCGACTCGATGGCACTTAACAACAACAGGAGCTCTTGTAGCGTATTGGTTACAAATCGGGCTGTGAACCTCAGGGTCAGCAGTTTGAAACTACCAGCTGTTCTGTGGGAGAAAGATGAGGCTTTCTGCTCCCATAAAGATTTACGGCCTTGGAAACCCTGTACAGGGTCACTGTGAGTCAGAACCAACTCCACGGCACATAACAGCAACAGCAGTATTAAAAATATATGATGACCCAGCTTTATCATTAAAATACTGCTTTTTATTGTGAACTGAATGAACGTTTACAGAGCAGATCATCAGTTCACAGTCTGGTCATTTTGGAGGCAAAAATCTAGTCTTTATTATGGGATGAACCTTACCAGCACAGTGGTTAAAGCGCTTGGCTGCCAACCAAAAGTTCAGCAGTTTGAACCTTCCAGCAACTACTCAGAGAAAGATGTGGGAGTTTACTTCCGTAAAGATGACAGCTTCGGAGGCCCTGTGGGAGAGTTCTGTGATGTTCTGTCGGGGTGCTAGAAGTTGGAATTGACTTGGTAATTCAAATCTTACAAAGACTTTTCTATAGATATACATATGTTGTTAGGTGCCATATATATGCATGTATGTATGTATATATATGTGTGTGTGTGTGTATGCATGTATACACAGTCACACACATATGTTCTTAAGTGCTATCAAGTTGGTTCTGACTCATATTGACCCTGTAACGGGTTCCAAGGAGCTGTTGGTGGGTTTGAACTGCTGACCTTATATTTCACACTGACCTTGTGGTCCAGTGCTTATCCTACAGTGCCATGCCAGGACTCTGGTATATCTATCTATCTATCTATCTGTGTATCTATCGAGCGGTTGTTAAATACCATCAAGTCAATTTCGATTCATAGCAACCCTGTATAGGGTTTCTGAGACGTGACTGGTGGGTTTGAACCGCTGACCTTGCAGTTCAAACCAACTTTGAAGTCCAGTGTACTATCCTGTAGTACCACACCAGGACCCTCCATATATGTTGTTCTTGTAGTTAAGTGCCGCTGAGTCAGTTCTGACTCATAGTGACCCTGTGTAGGGTTTCCAAGGAGTGACTGGTGAACTTGAACTGTCAGCCTTGTGGTTCAAATTGACCTTGTGCAAATCCTATAGTGCCACACCAGGACTCCATCCCGCCCCCTCCTTTCTCTACACACACACACACACATATTTGTGTGGAGGGTATTAATGCCCCAGACAGCAAAACCTTTTGAACTGCAAGATCAGTGGTTCAAGCTCACCAGCTACTCCTTGAAAACTCTATATGGAGTTGCTATGGGTCAGAATTGACTCGACAGCAGTTAACAATGACAACACACACACACACACACACATATATATAGGCGTGGCACTGTAGGAAAAGCACTGGGCTCCTAACTGCTAGGTTGGGAGTTCAAACCCACCAGATGCTCCAGGGAAACCCAATAGAGCAGGGGTGGGGAAATTCTGGCCCATGAATCATATAAGGCCTGTGAAATCATTTGGTCTTGCCCTGCCAAGCTAACCACAGTTTCAAAGTTGATAATTTTGTATGGCACTCACATGATGTTGTAAATATCCAAATGGCCCCTGGCAGAAAAAAAGGTTCCCCACCCCTGCCTGCCATACAGGGTCACTATGAGTTGGAACTGACTCGATGATACTTTAATATATATATTTAAATAAAACTAAATATAGTGTACATATATATATAATGGTGTGGTGCTGTAGGATAAGCACTGGACCACAAGGTCAGTTTGAACTGAAAGGTGAGTGGTTCAAACCCATCAGTCACTCCTCAGACAGGATCCCTGTGAGTGGGAACTGACTCAATGACACTTAACAACAACATACATAGTGGTGGTATGGTGGTTGTGTACTGTGGAGTCAGTTCTCACTCATAGCGACCCTGTGTAGGATTTTGGATGTTATAAATCTTTACGGGAGCAGAAAGCCTCATCTTTCTCCCATGGAGCAGCTGGTAGATTTGAACTTCTGACCTTAAGGTTAGCAACCCAACTTGTAACCCAGGGCTCCATGGATATATATATATATACCAATTGTGAGGTTGGCACAGGACTGGGCAGTGGTTCGTTCTATTGTGTGTAGGGTTTCTATGAGCTGGAACTGAACCTGGCAACAAGTATGTATGTGTATCTCAATGGCTGTATGTATATGCACATAAATGTATGTATGTATTTCAAAAGTTCATGTAAAAGTTCCATTATGTTTCAATTCCAGGAGTCCTGGTGTAGCGCTGTGGGTTAATGCGCTGGACTGCAAGGTCAGTTTGAACCACAGGGTCGGTGATTCAAACTTACCAGCCACTCCTTGCAAACCCTACACAGGGTTACTGTGGGTTAGAACCAACTGGTAGGCACTTAACAGCATTAAGAATAATATATACACATGAAATCCTGGTGTGGTGCTGTAGGATGAACAATGGACCGCAAGGTCAACAGTTCAGACTCACCAGTAGCTCCTCAGAAATACAGGGTCGCTATGAATCAGACTCGACTCAACAGCACTTCACAACAACAATGACGTATACCTGCACACACTTATTTGTGCATGGGGGTGTAGTCCAAATCCACAGCTTGTAGAGAAAATCCTAGCGAACGATTGCAAATAGCAACATCCAAGTAGAACACTAAAGGCTATATCCCATAATAATAATTACTGGAAAAGGTTAACAAAAACAACAAAATAATGTTTTGTGTCTTTTACCCCCATGTTTTAAGTGAGGTACATCTATCGGAGGCTTGGGAAGCTTTGAATGGTTCTACAGAATGAAAAGGCCAAGGGTGAACCAGTGATTTTTGTCTCCTTGTTCCACCGCAGATACCCAGGGCGAGCGAGAGCAGCAAGATGCCACTGCACGTGCGCTTGGGGGCGCTGTCCTTAGTCCTGATCCTGCTCTGGGGCCCCACGCCTGCAGCCCAGACCTGTCCACATCCTTGCGCCTGCTACGTGGCTAGCGAGGTGCATTGTACGTTTCGATCCCTGGCTTCCGTGCCTGCAGGCATTAATAAAGACGTGGAAAGAATCAATCTGGGGTTTGTATACTGCATGCTCCCTGAACTTTGTCTGCTCTGCTGTGCGCTGATGGTCTGCATGTGGACATTTGAGTGACAGCTTTTAATTCCTCTCAATGTGGCCAATTTGGGGGGGTTATCTGAATATATCCATCCCCTGCAACCACTACAAGGCTTACTACCAAAGGACTATGAACACGTTGAGTGTGGAATAACATTTTTTTTTTTTTTTTTTGCTAGCAAGCCTTTGTAGGAGTCCTGGTGTGGCGCTGGGAGTTAATGTGCTACACTGGAAAGTCAGTTTGAACTGCAGGGTCAGTGGTTCAAGTTCCCCAGTCACTCCTCGGAAAACCTATACAGGGTCGCTGTGAGTGGGAACCGACTCAATGGCACTGAACAATGCAAATGACAACAACCAAAAGTTTGGAAATTCCAACCCAACAGACGCTCCGAATCAGAAAGACCTGATGACCTGTTGCCCTAAAGATTACATCGAAGGAACCCCCTATGGGGCAGGTCTACTCTGTGACATCAGGTCCCTCTGATTTGGAACAACAATGACAGAGCAGATGAGAAACCATAAACCACAAACCACACCAAACACATTATCCTGAGTCCATTCCAAGTCATAACGTGCCTGTAGGACAGAGGACAATTGTTCTGTAGAGTTTCCGAACTCTGTATCTCCACTGGAACAGCCTGCTACATCTTTCTCTGTCAGAGCTGCTTCTGAGTTAGAACTCAGAACCCCAACATTTTATCTAGCAGCCCAATGCTTAATGCATTGCACTATGTATGCTCCTTCACACAGACAGCAGAAACGATTGGAAATAGCCAAAAAGGACAAAGAGAATCTCTGTGACATTTTATAAGCCATCCTTTTGATGGAACGGTGGCACTGAGAAAGTAGAGGCATTCTGTCACGTCTTGCCTGTTGAATTTTCAATATATTTGTGGCAAAGAGAAGCAGGTTGGCTGGCCAACATTACAAACAACTTTATATTTTGCATTTCCTCTGGCACGCAGGACTATTTTTAGATCCAGAAGCCCTGTTGTTGTGCCACTGAGAAGATTTTGACTCTTAGCGACCCCGTGTGACAAAGTACAACTGTCTCTTAGGGTTTGCTAAATGGCCACGTCTTTCTCCCTCAGAGCAACTGGTGGGTTTGAACTGCCGACTTTTTGCATAGCAGCAGAATGCTTTAAGTACTGTGCCACTCGGGCTTCCTACACAAATGGTGGCTGGTATGAATCGCAGATGCTCATGGCTTGCCATCTTCCTGGTCAGTGGTTTCATAGGATTTTCCATGACTATGACTTTCTGGAAGCAGATCCCCCGGTGTTTGTTCCAAGGCACTTCTGGGTAGATTGAACCTCTAAACTTTAGATTAGCAGACAAGCATGTTACCCATTTGCATTATCCAGGAACTTTTCTTAGTGTATGTTGTTGTTACTCAGTGTCGTTGAGTCGATTCTGACTCACAGCGACCCTATGTGGTGGTGGTTATGCCCTATACAGGGTTTTTTAATGAGCGGCTGGTGAGTTTCAACTGTCGACCATGTGGTTCAAAACAACTTTACAGTCCAGCGCATTAAGAAATTGTTATATCTCTGAAGTTCATTGGTAGAAAAAGATATAATAGAAACTTCAGACAATAAGATAGAAACTTCCCTTTGTAGTTAAGGACTGTCGAGTCAGTTCCAACTCATAGCAACTCTGTATTGTTTTCTGAGGCTGCAAATTTTCACCAGAGCCGAAAGCCTCATCTTTCTCCCAAGCAGCAGCTGGTGGGCTCAAATCGCTGACCTTGTGGTTTGCAGTCCAATGGTTTTCCCACAGAGCCACTGTGCTCCCTGGGAGCTTCCCTATTTGAAGGTAATTGAGCATTCAGTAGATTTCTCAATAAAATCTTGAAAAGTCTTATGATTTGAGGAGTTGGAAATCCAGCAAGGATGATGAAAATTCAGTGGGGAAAACAACTGGGCTTTGCTAGAAGAGGGAGTATTAATAGCTAAACCAGTTTCCGCTTTTACAGTCTGACAATTTATTAGGAGACATTGCTCCTTTTATGGGAGTAAGAGAAAAGGAAGGGCTTACTCCAATTTGAACCAGGGTAAGGTGAGCTGGTGGCACAGCAGCTAAGCACTTGGCTTCAAACCAAAAGGCTGGAGGTTTTAGCCTACCAGTAGTCCCTGCATAGAGGAACGATTGCTCAGTCTGCTTCCAGAAAGATTAGAGCGTTGGAAACTCTGTGGGATCATTTTACTCTTTCATGTAAGGTTGTTGCAAGTTCAAATCGATAAGATGGACATGGTTTGGATTTGTGTGTGTGTGTGTTGTTGTTGTGAAGTGCTGTCGAGTCGTTTCCGACCCATAGCGACCCTGTATACAGTTTCTGAGGAGCAGCTGGTGAACTTGAACCATGCACCTTGCAATTCAAATGCCTTTGCAGTCTGATGCATTAACGCACAGCGCCACACCAGGACCCTTGTTTGTGGGGTGGGGGTGGGGGGTTAGGAGAAACTAAGCTCATTTTTGCAAAATGCTTCCTTCCAGGGACTGCTCTTTTCACGAACCACATTTGAGTACAGGATTCAGAATAAGATCCCCTGAGGGGTTGAGTGTAAACCAGGAGTTTGGAGGTTTGAGTTTACCTAGAGGTGCTTTATAAGAAAGTTCTGGTAATTCAACTCCCTAAAAAAGCAGCCATTGAAAAAACCCTGTGGAGCACTGTTGTATTCTGACACACACAGGGCTCACCAGGGGTCAGCACTGACTCAAGGGCAATGGGTTTGGGGTTTGATTTTTGTTAAAAAAAAGACGAGATGCACAATTTGCATGGACGACCAGTAGTTCTGGAAACCTCTCCTCTAGGCAGAGTTCCTGTTAGGAGGTGTTGGAACAGTAAGAGAGAGGTTAAGGGTGGGACTTGAGTAGAACTATGCCCCCACCACTGTATGTGGTATACTTGGGACAGGGGATGCAAGTCAGAATTAGGGGAGAGTAAAATACCATTTGTATCTTTGAAAGGAGGAGCTCAGCTATGCACTTAAATTCAGACATGTAACACCAATAGCTGTTTACATTGTATTTCTTTTTTTTATATATATGTTTCTTTCCTCCCTTCCTTGAAGCCTGGGAGACTTCACTAATCTCCAAAATTACAACCCAGCCTCTGGCGGTTTCCTTTTTAAATGACTAATGACAGAGACGCACCTTATGGTGTCTTAAAATCCATACCCCCAGAAGAAAGCAAACATATCATCAGTATTCAGCTCCTTTTCCTCCTGTCGCCTATGGTGTCTTTGAGATGGTTTTCGGTGACGCTGGAGATGCAAGAGAGCAATGATTTGTAAGCAATTGCTATTTCGCTTTTGTGAATTCATGAATTCCAGGAATGAACGTGTGACGTTTTATATAGTGGCTACAACCAATGGAGTCAGACCCCACTTACAGCACCTAACAATAACAGTTTTACAAGCACATTTTCAGGTTTTTCTACTATGGAACTTCTGGTTGTGTTGGAATTATGGTGTAGGCAAAGAATATCGAAGCACCATGGACTCCCAGAATTACAAACAAGTCTCTGTTGGAGGAAGTACAACTAGAATGTTCCTTAGAGGACAGGATGGCCAGACTTCATCTCTCATACTTTGAACATATTATCAGGAGGGACCAGTCCTTGGGGAAGGATATCATGCTTGGTAAAGCGGAGGGTCAGCAAAAAAGAGGAAGACCCCCAATGAGAAGGATTGGCACACTGACAGCACCAATGGGCTCAAGTGTAGCAGGGATTGTGAGGTTGGCCCAGGGCCTGGCAGTGCTCCCTTTCGCTGTGCATAGGGTTGCTATGAGTTGGCACCGACTCGACGATACCTAACAACAAACAACATTCTTTATAACATCACAGAACTAAGGAAGCAAGATGAGTCTTGGGTGCAGATAGAATTTCAGGGCTGATTTGTTATTTCGCAATTTGGAGGGAATGTGAAACTCTCCAGGAATGAAGGTTTATTGGCACAGAATGATGGAGAGTATTGTTCCGTGCGCAGCTGTCTAGGATTCCAGCCACCCTTTAAGGAGTGGCCGGCTGCTTCCGGCTTGTACTGACTCACAACTGTAGCATAAATTACTTCACCGATGTTTTCTGAGTAAACTAGCAAACAAAAAGTTCCCTCCTAATGTCGGATAAAGGAGCTCCGGTAACATAGCGCTTACAAATCAGGCTGCGAACCGCAAGGTCAGCAGTTTGAAACTACCAGCTGTTCTATGGGACAAAGATGAGGCTTTCTGCTCCTGTAAACATTTACAGCCTCGGAAACCCTGTGCAGGGTTGCTCTGAGTCGAAACCGACTCCATGCACATCACCACCACCACCATCACCACCAATGGCAGATAAGCACCAGGTTGGGAGTTGAAACTCATCAGCCATGCCTCGGGAAACCCCATCTAGGATCGCTATGAGTCAGAACTGACTTGCCACTACTTAAGAGCAGCAAAATGTCAGCCTTAAGGAAACTTGTTGGGCATGTGAGTTAGTTGTTGGGATGCTAACCACAAGGTCAGCAGTTCAAATCCACCAGCTGCTCAGAGGGAGGAAGAGGAGCTGTGCTATTCATTTAAAGATTTACAGCCTTAGAAACCTACGCAGGGTCGGTCTGAGTTGGAATTGACTCGAGGGCAGTGGATTTAGTTTTTGATGATGTCTGAATTACATATTGGAATTGACTCGAGGGCAGTGGATTTAGTTTTTGATGATGTCTGAATTACATATTTTAAAAGACTTTTTTTTTTTTTTTGAGAAATTCATTCAGGATAGCTTTTGGAAATTCCACAAGAACCCATGTCTGTCTTTCCTACATTCAAGGTAGCTTTGCTGTACATCCACATGGCTGAGTAGTGTTTGCTTCTAGAGCACATGGGGTTCTTACCAGTCACAACAGACTGCATGGACCTAACAACAGCTGCAACAACAACAGTCTGATGTAAACATTTTGCTTAGTGTGTTGCACCCAGTGGTCAGAGAGTCAGCTAGCACTCATGGTGCCCCGTGTGTGTCAGAGTAGAACTGTGCTCACAGGGTTCTCAGTGGATGA
>NW_006408964.1:374151-377690 GCF_000296735.1 Chrysochloris asiatica
CCACAGGGTTCTCAGTGGGTGATTTTTCATAAGTAGATCCCACTCATGGTGCCCCGATGTGAGTCATAGTGTCCTGGAGACAAGAAAATTCCTCCTTTGATTGATTCTCCAAGACTTTGGTGCCTCCGTGATACATCCTTCACCTTGCAGTCAGGAGGCTTGGGTTTGATTCCCACCATTGTACCTCGTGGACAACCAGCACACATCTGTCACTATAGAGTTTGTGTCACTGTGATGATGAATAACCTTCAGTAGTGCTTGCAGACCGAGGCCGGCTAAGAAGAACCCTTCGCCTCCCCACAATGAGGTCTGATGCCAATGTCGGGGATACACAGCTTTTCCCCCAATGACAGATTTGTGAAATCTCCTAGGTGAAGTATCTGCATTGTGCAAACACAAGTGCAGGGTTCTCCATTTATTACAGAGTTGCTTCTCTGGGATTCACTCTGAGGGTCCCATGTACCATTCTCAGTATAAGGAGTCCTGGTGGTATGGTGCTTATGTGTTCGACTGCTCACTGAGAGCTCGGTGGTTTGAATCCGTGGAAGAAAGACCTGGTGATCATCTTCTTAGAGACTGCAGCCAAGGAAACCCTATGGGCATTTCTGCTGGTCACATAGAGTCGCCCACACACACCATGTATGCGCTTTTAGTTCTCTAGTGTTGGGATCACAGAAATACCAAAAGGGAGTGGGTTTAGCAAACAGAAACTTATTCTCTTGCAGAAATGTTGTTGCTAAGTGCTCTTGAGTCAGTTCTGACTCTTTGAAACATCATATAGTGTTTCCAAGGAGTGAATGGTGGGTTTGAATTGTCAGCCTTGTGACTAGCAGGTTCACAGTCCAGTGCTTATCCTACAGAACCACACCTGTTTATTGTTGTTGTTAAGTGCCGTCGAGTTGGTTCTGACTCAGCAACCCTGTATAGGGTTTCCAACGAGCAGCTGGTGAGCTTGAACCGCTGACCTTGTGGTTCAAACCAACTTTGCAGTCTAGTGTACGAATCCTCAGCACCACATCAGGACTCCAATATAGGGTTTCCGAGGAGAAGCTGGTGATTTGAACCACAGACCTTGCAGTTCAAACCGATCTTGTGGTCCAGTGCATTATCCCACAGCGCCAGACCAGGACTGGAGGCTAGAATTCCTTATTCAGAGCCCCTACTCTGGGAGAAGGCTTTCTGTCTTGTCTGTCAGCTCTGGAGAAAGTCCTGGTTCCTTTCAGCATCTGCAGGTCCAGCATTCCTGGGAGATCTCCATGTGTCTTGGAATCAAGCTCCCTCTGTATCTAAGAGCTTTGCATGCAACGATCCCAGGTGCAAAGGACACACTCAACTTCCGGCTCTTCTTTCTTGAGGGGTAGCCAATTCTTCTGAGCTCTGCTGGCTTGTTTAATCTCATTTATATCTCTAAAGAGATTAGCTCCAGATATGGCATCATCCTGTGGATTGCATCCGGCCTCATGCACATCCTAGAAGTGAGGGTTTACAGTTGATCCTCTCTGATCACATCCTAGGGTTGATCATACCTTAATGACAGCTTTACCAAGAATCTACTGAGGATCCTGGTCCAACCACGTTGACACAAAACCTTAATGGTTATATATACCATCACTGAAATGCCTTTGGGGACCACATATGTACCAAAGGGCTTCAAAAATTCTTGGAAAAATGGTATTAAAAGACAAGGACATTTTTCCACAAGCTTTTCAAAGGCCTCTCATAGATGAAGGTGAGTGGTTCTTTCTGGCAGGTTTTAAGCAAATGTAGAATTTCCCAGACATATGGTTTAAATGGCAAGGTTGGCGGTTCAAACTCACAAGCCGCTTCTTGGAAACCCTACACAGGGTAGCTGTGAGTTGGAACTGACTTGATGGCACTTAACAACAATGACTTAATAAAAGGTCTCTAGGTAGTGCTCTGGTAGCGTAGTGGTTACGAATTGGGCTGCGAACCTTAAGGTCAGCAGTTCGAAACTACCAGCTGTTCCGCGGGAGAAAGATGAGGCGTTCTGCTCCCATAAAGATTTGCAGCCTTGGAAACCCTGTACAGGCTCGCTATGAGTTGGAACCGACTCTAAGACACTTAACAACAACAACAGGCAGTGCTACGACTCCTGGTGTGGCGCTGTGGGTAAATGCATCAGACTATAAACTTATTTCAACTGCAGGGTCGGTGGTTCAAGCTCACCAGCTGTTCCTTGGAAACCCTGTGCTGGGTAGCTTTGGTTCAGAATTGACTGCACGGTGCTTAACAACAACAACAAGGTAGTCAGTGCTAGGAGTCCTGGTGTGGCACTGTGGGTTAATGCGCTGGACTGCAAGATTGGTTTGAACAGGGAAGTCAGGGGTCCAAGCTCACGAGCTGCTCCTTGGAAACCCTATACCGGATCGCTGTGAGTTGAAACTGACTTGACAGGACTTACCAACAACAACAATGACTTAATAAGGGTCTCTAGGTGATGCTAACAGTTGGCATGCAATCACTACTTGGATTGCAAGGTCGGCAGTTCAAACCCACCAGCCTTTCTGAGGGAGAATGATGATGTCATCTGCCCTCATAAAGACTTACCGTCTTGAAAACGCTGTGATTCAGAATCAACTCGATGACAGTGAGTTTGGGATTTGCATACTCACCTAAATGCTTGAGCCGACAAGCGGCTCTGTGGAAGAAAGAGCTGGCAATCTGAGCCCATAAAGATGAGTGCCTGGGAGACGCTCTGGGTGGTTGTACATTCTCCAATGGGAGACGCTCTGGGTGGTTGTACGTTCTCCGATGGGAGACACTCTGGGTGGTTGTACGTTGTCCGATGGGAGATGCTATGGGTGGTTGTACATTCTCCAATGGGAGACGTTCTGGGTGGTTGTACGTTCTCCGATGGGAGACGCTCTGGGTGGTTGTACGTTGTCTGATGGGAGATGCTATGGGTGGTCGTACATTCTCCAATGGGAGATGCTCTGGGTGGTTGTACGTTGTCCAGTGGGAGACGCTCTGGGCAGTTGTATGTTGTCCAATGGGAGACGCTCTGAGCGGTTGTACATTGTCCCATGGGAGATGCTCTGGGTGGCTGTACATTGTCTGATGGGAGACACTATGGGTGGTTGTACATTGTACCATGGGAGATGCTCTGGGTGGTTGTACGTTGTCCGATGGAGGTCACTATGTGTGAGAATCACCGGGATGACCCACCCACAACAGCGGTTCGAGTCTGATTCACGGTCTCTCTCTTTTTAGGTTTAACAGCATTCAGGCCATATCGGACACCTCTTTCTCAGGGATGGCTAAGTTGGAACTTCTCATGATTCACGGGAATGACATCCCCAGCATTCCTGATGGGGCATTGAGAGACCTGACCTCTCTCCAGGTGAGCTGACCACCCATGGACATCACAGACCCCAGCCTTGAAGATGGGAGAAAAATGGGACCTGTATACCAGGACCCCTGGTGGGGCACTATGGGAGAAAGTACTGGTCCACAAGGTCGGTTTGAACTGCAAGGTTGGTGGTTCAAACTCACCAGCTGCTCCTCCGAAACCCTGTACA
>NW_006408964.1:381489-383317 GCF_000296735.1 Chrysochloris asiatica
CATATATACATGTACATATATACACACAAATATACACACACACACACACATACATATATATATACGTGTGTGTGTATATATATGTTGTTGTTAGGTGCCTTCGAGTTGATTCCGACCCACAGCGACCCTGTATAGGGTTTCCAGGGAGCAGCTGGTGAGCTTGAACCACCGACCTTGAAGTTCAAATGACTTTGCAGTCTGATGCATTAGCCCACAGCGCCACACCAGGACTCCTATATATAATATACATATATATACACACACATATATATATATATCCATGTGGTAGCAGTGGTGATAGTGGTGTGCCGTGGAATTAATTCCGACTCACAGCGACCCTGCATAGGGTTTCCAAGGCTGTCTATCTTTATGGGAGCAGAAAGCCTCATCTACAAATTGCAAGCACACTCATGCATTTTGGGGCATGGACTCTGAGGATCCGATAGAAAATAGGGTGTGTATATAATGTATCTCTGTGTGTGACCATATTTGCACTTGGAGGTGTGTGTTTTGAGAATTGGGGTGCATGGTGGCTCTGTAGGATAAGCACCGGACTGGGAACCACAAGGCTAGTAGTTCGAGTCCACCAGCAGTTCCTTGTGAGAAAGATGAGGCTTTCTGCTCCTGCGTGGATTTACAGCCTTGAAAACCCTATATAGGGTTGCAAGGAGTTGGAACCAACTCAATAGCAGCTTTGAGGAGTACATAGGAAACTGTGTGTGTTTGTATTTTTATCTGTGCCTGACCTTGTTTGTCTTTGAGGCATGTCCTTGGAGAATCCTATGGAAAATGAGATGCTTGTATGGTGGGAAACACAAAGAGACCATACCATCAGGAAAGGCACGGAAGGCTCTGAGGCCAGCACAGGGCGGACGATGGAAATGCGGTGCTTTATAGAGGACTGTCACATAGTACTCCTGCCCCCCAGCTTTCCCAGTTGGGGAGACTGTGTGTGCAGAACCCAGGTGGATACAAGGAGAGACTGTGGCTCGGTGGGTGGATATCAGTGTTGGGAACTCAGGCCACAGCATTGGGAGATGTGAGGCCGCAGCGTGGATTTGAGCTGGAAACGCACTAGTAGCCATCCCTGTGGGTGTCTTCCTTCTCGCACGCGGCTGTGACAGAAATCCACAGACATTTTCCTCTCATATTTCAGGAGACTCTCTAAGCATGAATTCAGGGTGCTGGCTGGAGGGGAAGTCTCTCTCTCTGTGGGCTATGGGGGAAGATTCTTGTCTCTTGTTCCCTGTGGTTTTCATGTGACTTGGAATCTTTCTTCCCCCACCCCCATGTCTCTTCCTATGGTTAGTCTGTTCCTTTTATATCTCAAAAGAGATTGTTGAAGACACACCACACACTAATACTGCCTCATTAATACAACAGAGAAAACCCAGTCCCAAATGGGATTTTAACTGGCTATCCCATTGCCATTGAGTGGGTTTGGATTCTTAATGACCCTATGGAATAGAGTCAATAGGACAAAATTGCCCCCACAGGATGTCTGAGACTGTAAAGTACAAGATGAAGGAATCGGTTGGTGTAGTGAGTTACTGTTAACCACAGGGTTGGCGGTTCAAACCTACCCAATGTTCCACAAGAGAACAACGAGGCAGGCAGTCTGCTCCCATCAAGAATTACAGCCTCAAAGAAGGTAAAATCACCACTGTGTAATACCAATCTGTCCAGGTGGGGCTGATGAAATGAAATGCGGATGGGTCTCTTGTGATACAATAGTAAATAATTGTTATCAGGACTGCTTGTGAGGGTTGGAAATGTAAAGGTAGATGTTTTGTAGCAAGGAGGGGAGTGATTAATTTTTCAGCCTAGG
>NW_006408964.1:383417-386079 GCF_000296735.1 Chrysochloris asiatica
TTTGTATGTATATATATGTATGTATGTATATATTGGAGTCTTGGTGTGACACTGTAGGATAAGCACTGGACCATAAGGTCGGCGGTTCAAAGTCACCAAACGCTCCACAGAAACCCTATACAGGGTCACTATGAGTCAGACCCGACTTGACAGCACCTAACAAAAACAAATATATATTTATATATATGTGTACACACATATTTATATACATACATATAGATATGGAGTCCTGGTGTGGCGCTGTAGGATAATCACTGGACCACAAGGTTGGCGGTTCAACTTCACCAACTGCTTCTCAGAAAGCCTATACAGGGTCACTATGAGCTGGAACTTGCTCAAGTGCACTATGCAAGAACACCAGTGGTCCACTGAATAGTTGGTGGGTTGGAACTGCTGACCTTGTGGGTCTCAGTCCAGTGGTGATCCTACAGCCCCACACAAGGAATCCATTAACACGCTCAGGTGGTAACGGAGAGGTTAGAGGTTCAAGTCCATCCACAGGCACCTCAGAAGAAAGGCCTGGCAATCTGTTTCTGAAGAAAATCAACCAGTGACCACTCTGTGAAGTACAGCTCTACTCTGACACACATGGGGGTCTCCAATGCATGGAAATCGTCTTTGTGAGCATTGTTTACTGTTAATTTGTTTGAGATCAATAAAATTTCCTTTCAATAAAAGTGTTAAACTGAACATTATGGTTTTTAAAAGCTGACCGTTAACAGTTTTTCTGCAGTTTGTTCTGGTTTGTGTTCTCGGCTGTGGCGTTCTCCCACCGTGAACACCCTTCCTCGCTGCCTTCTCTTTGTAGGTTTTCAAGTTCAGCTACAACAAGCTGCGTGTGATCACGAAGCAGACATTCCAGGGGCTCTCAAATCTGGTGCGGCTGCACGTGGACCACAACCGGATAGAGTTCATCCACCCTCAGGCTCTGAACGGCCTCATGTCCCTGAGACTCGTCCATCTCGAGGGGAATTTGCTGCATCACCTGCATCCACACACCTTCTCCACCTTCTCCTTTCTGGACCACTTCCGCCTGTCTACCGTGAGGCACCTGTACCTAGCTGAGAACGCCGTCAGCTCTCTGCCCACCGGGATGCTGCAGAACATGCCACTCCTGGAGAATCTCTATCTGCACGGGAACCCATGGGCCTGCGGCTGCGACATGAAGTGGCTGCTGGGATGGGAAGCCAGGTCCAGAGGTAAGGAGAGAGAAGAGTGAGCTCTACTCCCCATGGCACACGCTCTGACCTTTCTCTGAGATGTCGCCCTGCTGGGCGGTGTAAATGGTAAACGCACTCAGCTGCTCACCGAAAGGTTGGAAATTCTAGTCCACACAGAGGTGCTTAGGAAGAAAGGCCTGGCAATCTGCTTCACAAAAAATCAGCCATTGAAAACCCTATAGAGTGCAGTACTGCTCTGACGCCCATGGGGGAGCTGTGTGGGCTCTGTAGCACTTGATCTGTATAATCTACACACACACACACACACACACACACACACACACACACACACTCATGTATGTATATATATATATACTTTTGGTGGGGGCTGGGGGATATTGGTAAGAAGTAGTGTGCATGTGTTGTGAATGATGACCAAGTTTGACTGCTCACTGGAAGGTTGAGATCAGAAGTGCATCCAGAGGCACCCAGAAAGTAAGGTCTGGTGGTGTTACTGGTCCAGTTGTCAGTTCTGACTTATAGCAACCCTGTGCATAACAGAAAGAAACACTACCCGGTTCTGGGCCAACCTCAAAATGTGTACGTTTGAGTCCATTGCTGCCAATCCATCTCTCTGGTGGTCTTCCTCTTTTTGTCAGAGCCTCCACTTTACCAACACGATGTCCTTCTCCAGGAACTGGTCCCTCCTGATAATATGTTTGAAGTATTATAAGAGGAAGTCTGGGCATCCTGGCTTCCAAGGAGTACTCTGGCTGCACTTCTTCCAACACAGATCTGTCTGTCCTTTCGGCAGCCCATGATACTCTCAATATTCTCTTTCAACACCATAACTCTAATCTATCAATTCTTCTATGGTCTTCCTTATTCACTGTCCAACTTTCACATGCATATGAGGTGATTGGAAATACCATGGCTTGGGTCAGGCACACCTTATCTCAAAACTGACGTCTTTGCTTCTCAACACTTTGAAGAGATCTTGGGCAGCAGATTTGCCCAATGCAATACATTGTTTGATTTCTGGACTGCTGCTTCCATGAGTCCTGATTATAGATCTGAGCAAATGAAGTCTTTGAAAATTATATATATACAGATAGCATGTACAGCAGCCCCAGATGGTGTGAACAGTGCCCTAGTTTAGCTATTGACTGAAAGGCTAGGGGCTTAAGTGTACCCAGAGGTGTCTAGGCATAAAGACGGTGATCTGCTTCACAAAAAGCATCCATTGAAAGTCCTAAGGAGTTCAGTTCTACTCTGACACACACACACACACACGGGAGCACCAGGAGTCAGAGTAGACCTAATGAGAGAATGTGGTAGTGAGGAGCTGTCCTGTATGGAAAGGAGACGTGGACATGGGGTGGTCGGAAAGCCAGAAGGCCGGCTCTGCAGTGTTCTGGACAGGTGCTGTCTGAGTGTGCAGTGTTTGTCTGTGTGACTGTATGTTTGTGTGCCTTCTTTGTGTATATGTGTGTGTGTGTTTC
>NW_006408964.1:386179-403976 GCF_000296735.1 Chrysochloris asiatica
GGGGATTGTAACCATGGCAATGAAATGATATACGATAGGATGAATGTAAACCTAATGTTCTCCCATGTAAACTGTCACATAATTCACAATAAAACATAAAAAAAAAAAAAAGAATTACAGCCTCAGAAACCCTATGGGGTACTTCCACTCTCCCTTATACATTCCCCATGAGTTAGAATTGATTTGACAGCGTGGGTGTGGGGTGTGTGTAAGGTACAGGGTTAGTGAAAAGGTGGAAGAATCTCAATGAGGTGGATTGGCACAGTGGCCGCAATAATGGTCCAAGCGTAACAATTGTGAGGATGTTTGGGTCTGTGGTGCATGGGATGACTATGTGTCCGAGCTGACTCCAAGGTCCCTAGCAGCTAAAACAACCTTTACGGAAGCTGACTGCCACACCTTTCTCCTTTGGACGAACTGGTGGTTTTGAATGGCTGACCTTTTGGTTAGCATCCAAGTGCTTTAATCCCTGTTGCTGTTGCTAAGTGCCGTCGAGACGATTCCAACCCATAGCGACCCTGTATAAAGTTTCCAAGGAGCAGCTGGTGAGCTTGAACCACCGACCTTGCAGTTCAAACAGCTTTGCAGTCTGGTGCATTAACCCACAGCGCCACACCAGGACTCCCTAGGACTCCTTTTATTCACAGGTATAGAGGTTATTGTTGTTATGTGCCATTGAGTCGGTCCTACTCATAGTGACCCTGTGCGCAACAATGTAATGGTGTCCAGCAAGGCTGGAGCTGGGTCAGGTGATTGCATTAGATTGCATGCATCAGACGACATCACATTATGCTATGCAAAGTGATCACATGACATTAAGTTGTGGGAAGTGACTGCATTTTGTTACATTGGAGAAAACGGTGGCATTGCATTATGTTACAGAAAGTATTTGCATCACATCACATGGTAGAGAGTGATTACATTGTATTGCATTACATTACATTGTAAGGAGTTCTGGTATTGTATGGTTACAATTTGGACTGTTAGTCTCACGGTCAGAAGTTTGAAACTACCAGCAGTTCCGCAGGAGAAAGATGAGGCTTTACAGCCTCAGAAACCCTATACAGGGTCACTATGAGTGGGAACCAACTCCATGGCCCATAACCACCACCACCACATTACATGGTAGAATGTGATTACATTGTACTATGTTGCATTATGTTACAGAAAATATTTGTGTTAATTACATGCTAGAAAGTGATTACATTGTATTGTATTATGTTAAACATTCTAGAAAATGATTACATTGTAATGCATTGTGTTACATTACAGAAAGTATTTGTGTTAATTACATGCTAGAAAGTGATTACATTGTATTGCACTGCATCATGTTACAGAAAGTATTTGCGTACATTACATGGTAGAAAGTGAATCCATTGTATTACATTATGTTACATTATAGAAAGCGATTACATTGTGTTGCATTAAGTTACATTACTTTGCATTAGATCGCATCTCATTACAGTGCATTATGCAAACTGGTTACAAGACATTCATTTATGGAAAGTGGCTGCACTGAATTACATTGTAGAAAGTGACGGTGTTGCATTGTGTTAATGAGGAGTACTCACGTTACATTACATTGTAGAAGGTGGTTACTTCACATTGCATGATAGTAAGTGATTACATTACATGTCATTACAGAACAGCAGTTATTCTAGGCTTTGACCAGACCCCTGAGCATCACAGGCTTCCCAAGTTGATCCATTAAAATGAACCACCCCACTCTGTCTTTGTCATTTTAGGGATCCTAAAGTGTAAAAAGGACAAGTCCTACGAAGGTGGCCAGCTGTGTGCCATGTGCTCCAGTCCCCAGAAGCTGCAGAAACAGGAGATTCACAAGCTCAAGGACATTGTTTGTGCGAAGCCACTCATTGACTCTCCCCTGAGGCAGAACCGGAGTGGGAGCAGCAATGAGGAACAGGAACCAGACGAGGATGGCAGCGAGGGTCCGCTCTCGCTGGAGAACATGCATCTCCCCACATGGAACATCTCTCTGAACATGACGGATGAGCACGGAAACACAGTAAACTTGGCCTGCAGCATCAAGAAACCCACAGACGTGTACCAGATCCTCTTGAACCAGACAGATCCCTTTGAGATCGAGGTCAATGCCACCGTTGCTTTGGATTTTGAGTGCCCCATGACCAGGGAGAACTATGAGAAGCTGTGGAAACTGATTGCGTATTACAGCGAGGTCCCGCTGAAGCTTCAGCAGGAACGCAAGTTCAGTGAAGACGGCAGAGATGGCTTCGAGTACAGGCAGGATGCTGATGAAGATGCCCTATACTATACAGGTGTCAAAGCCTGCATCCTCGCGGAGCCAGCATGGGTCCTGCAGCCGTCGGTGGACATCCAACTGAACCGGCGCCAGAGCACCGCCAAGCAGGTGCTGCTCTCGTACTATGCTCGGTTTATGCAAACGGTGTCCAGCAAGGCAGTGAGGTGGGCGCAGAGCAGGAGCTGGCTGATGATGGAGCCGGGTAAAGCCCTGCAGAGAGCTCACACGGTCCTGGAGGGAGGGTCCTTTCAGTTGAGTTGCCCTGTGCGGGCTTCCGAGAGCCCCTCCATCTCCTGGGTGTTGCCGGACGGCTCTGTCGTCAGAGCCCCTACAGAAGACTTGGAGAGCAAGTTCTCCATCCTCAGTGGTGGCCATCTGAAGGTCAGGTCAGCGGAGTACTCCGACTCGGGTTTGTACCAGTGCATTGCTCAGGTGAGAGATGAAGAGGATCGGGTGATGTACAGGGTCTCTGTACAGGTACCGGTCACTCGGCCCTCGGATGAACACACACTGACCATCACTAAGAGCCCTGGAGAGCCAGTGACGTTGCCTTGCAATGCAGAAGCCATTCCAGAAGCCCAGCTGAGCTGGGTTCTCCCAAGCAAAAGGATCACGAATCATCTGGCTAACACATCTCACGCATACGTACTGGACAACGGAACACTCTCCATCCCAAAGGTCCAAGCCAGCGATGGGGGTTACTACAGATGCGTGGCTGTCAACTTACAAGGGACAGATCACTTCACTGTGGAGGTCGTCGTGAATAAGAAAGGCCCCAGCAGGACCTCCAAGAGAGGAAGACGTCCGGGAGGAAAGAGTCTGCCCAGAATAAGAGATGTCATCGAAGACGAAGGGGGCTCAGGCGTCGGGGGCGAAGACAAGATTCCAAGGCAGGTTCTACACCCGATGGACCAAGAGGTGTTTATCAAAACCCAAGATGGTGATGCCAGCGTTGGAAACCAAAAGACCAAGAAAGGCCGACGAAAACTGAAACTCTGGAAGAAGCAAGAGAAGGAACCAGAGACGAATGTTGCAGAAGGCCGGCGAGCTTTTGAGTCCAGGCGGAGGGTCAATATGTCAAACAAGCAGATTAATCCCGAGCGCTGGGCAGATATCTTAGCCAGAGTCCGGGGGAGGAATGTCCTCAAAGGTACAACTGTTCCCCAGGTTGTACAGAGCACAGCCACCCCGTCGGTGCATGGAGAGGTAGCCCCTCTTGCTCCTGCTGTTCCTCCACCCTCAGTATCTCTGGAGCAGACCACCAGCACCGTAGAGGATTCCTCAGCAGATATGACCACATTCAGTGAGAGAGAACACGTTTCCAATAGCATTTCCCCAACCAAGATGGCGCTAGAACCAAACCACCATGGAGCCATTTCTGCTGAACCCAAAGAAGCAAGCGTACAACTGGGAGACGTTCTCCATCAGGAGGTATCTGAGAAGATAAAGGATATGTTTAGTACACAAGCTGGTTCTTCAGCCCCTACCCAAATGTCTTTGCCTTATGAATCATCTTCCCTGCTGCAGACCCTGGAGGTATTCTATGAGGAGCCCACTTATGAAGAGGTGTCCACAGAGGGTTGGTTCACAGCACCGAGCATGGCATCTGTGCCCCTGCCCACATCCAACGTGGATGAAGTGCCCTTGGAGTCCATCTCTTTAGCAGAGTCTGAAACCCAAGCATATCTTGACCCAGATTCTGAGACCAACTCTCAAGTAGTTGAGGTTCAGATGGGAGATCTGACCTCCACACGCTCCACTCCAACTTCCTCCTGGTGGACTGTGGACCCCAGGGTGTCTGAGTCCTTCTGGGAACCAGATGTTCCCACACAGACTCGTCCACAAGGGCACACAGACAACACCCAGCCTACGACAGGGGACTCAGGCAATCAAGGCAACTCAGTCATAAAGCAAGACGTGGTGGAGAGCTCTCAGACAACAAGGGAAGGGAACATTTTGGAAGTAGAGCCCACAGACTCTGGATACCCTAGGAGTGAGGAACTGGGAGAAACACACAGCATCGTTACATTTAAGCAACCTGGAGAAACCACACTCAATGCGCTATTTGACAGGGACACTCTTACTGTGTCTCCGACGATGCCAAAACCAATGACCACAGCAGCAACCACACTGACCACTCCCCCTCTCCGAAGGAAGTCCAATGGGAGGAGAAGGTTACGGCTCCAGAGATTCCGACACCGGCATAAGCAAACACTGCCGCTGCCAACGTCTGCCCCACCAGAGACTTTTTCTACGACACCCGCTGGAGAGTCCACAATGAAGGGTCTGCGCAAAGTGGAGGATCCACTTGTCTTGACACCCACGGTTGAGGGTACGGTTGGCATCCCCAAACAGTTGGGAATGGGGCCACCAGTAGAGCGAGTGACCAAGGGAACGTCCCGAAGAAAACAGGCAAAGAAACAAAACAAACATCGGCACGTGTCATTTACTGTGAGCTGGAAAGACTCGGAAGCCAAGACCAGCTCTTCCCCAGACAACAAACATATAGACATAATTACTCCCAGTCCTGAAACACTACCTTTATCTGCAATGGTTCCTCTGAAACCTGGGGAGGACACACATGAGACAAGCAGAGCAGAAGATGACATGACAGGGACCCCCAAACTACATCTGCCTCTCAGTAAAGAAGTCCAAGGAACAATTGCAGTCACATTTAACCCCACATCTGGCGGGGAGGAAAGGAAGATGGATTTTAGCGTCACAAACATCAATGGTGTAAACGTTGGCACTCCAGTGTTCACTGAGTTAGCAACTGACAGCGTGTCTACTTTGAGCTCTGTGGTCTCCACTGTAGAAGGATTGATGCGACAATCGTACCCGCTAAGGTTTCCGGGAACTCCAAGCTGGACTTCTTCCGGGACAACCCAGCCTTGGAGTGTGGACACAAGCAGATCTGTTAGTGGGGGTGGAGAAATCCATACAGACCCACCCCTTTGGGAAGAGTTAGAAAAGCCACATCTTCCTAATGGATTTTCACCATCGGTGTCGGTGTCTACACAGTCTCAACGGGGTGATGTTGCTGCTTCCACTACACCATCAAGCACAAGACAAAAGTCATTCTCAAGCCAAGTAATGACAACCACTCATGGTCAGCACCAGGAAAAACGCACCCCAATGACGATCCATGAGGAAATGAGACCACAGGATCACACCCCTACACCAAACCCAACAGAGGAACCAGATTCCCCATCCCCACCCACTACAATGGGGTCTTTGGTACAAACCCCCACTACATCTGCACCTCTTCTTCTAAGTTCATCTCACATACCAACCGAGTCCAGAGACAATATTTTGTTGAATTATGTGGGTGTCTCTGAAACAAAAGCAGCCCCGTTGAGCAATGAAGGAAGCTGGTATATATTGAAAGCGAATGAAGCGTCCACTCCTTCTTCCAAAGAGGATGTTGTGAACGTATCTCCAAAGCATGAGCTGGTCAAAGAGGTTTTTGATGGTGAGATCCCAAACACTGTACCCCGAGGTCCAGAGAGCCACCACCATGATGGAAGAGGACAGACATCTCACCAACGAGTTATCCTTCCTACTAAACCCATACCACCGCGAGAAACCACAAGGACACCACGAGTAGAAACCACGAGGACACCACGAGTGGTCACTCAGAGGCCCTTTAAGTACTTAGTAACAACACAACCATCTCGTCACATGACCAACCAACCAGAAATAGCAGTGCACCCGTGGAAGGTTGTTCCAGAGAGTAAGTCGTTTGTGACTCCAAAGTTACCAACAACGACAGCTCCTATCCTACTACAGAGACCCAGACCCGGCATTCTCGGGGAGTTTGGCGATCACAGAACCAACCAATTCAATGCGATCCCCAAAGTATTTGGAAACAACAACATCCCCGATCAAAGAAGCCCTATGGGAAAGCCACCGAGTCCAAGATATCCCCCTCATTCTAATAGCAGGTTCCCATTCTTCTTCAACAAGACCTTTGTGTTCCCACAGTTGGGAACCACTGCAGCCCCGGTGACAAGAGACAGAAAAGTCATCCCAGGTTCCTTTAACAGAATCTTCTCCCAAAGCGTCATGCATGTGGATTTTGGTCCTCCCGCACCTCCGCTATCCCACCCTCCCAGGGCCACCCTGATACCCTCAACTAACATCCACCCCATTTCCCGGCTGCATTCTACCCAGAGCTCCATCCCTTTCACCACGTCCCCTAGCCATCCTTTCAGAAACTTCCATCAAAGCAGCTCGAGAATCTTCTCTGTTGGAGGACCACCAGCATCCAAATTCTGGACGCTTGGGGAGAAGCCCCAAATTAGCACCAAATCACCGCCCACCGTGTTTGTCACTGCAGAGAGCGACGCTGTGTTTCCATGCGAGGCAACAGGGAAACCCATGCCTTACATTACCTGGACGAAGGTTTCCACAGGTAGGGTATTTCCACATCTGCAGTTTAACCAGGGGTCGTGTGGGAGTAGGGGGTGGGAATCTGCAAAGCCCGGTAGGATCACAAAGCTGTGGAGAAAGATGAGTTGATGGGTTTGGAGAAAATGTCTGAGAACTTGAATTCAAGAACATTTTCTTCCAGGGAAATAGAATAGGAAGTTCAAATGAGATGTGGGGTTTAAGGGGATCGAGGGAGAGGTACTTTGGATAAGGGATCAGCTTGAGCTTGGAATAGTCCATAAAGCAACTTCCTGCCCTCTGACAGTCTGGCGCAATACAAAAACTTTCATCCTCCGAGGAGAGTAGTAATGGAGTGGAAAAGGAGAGTCTATTACTTCTCCTTGCTCTTCCGCTGTTGTTGGTGGTGTTCCAGGCTGTTGAGTGGGCCCTGACTCACGCCGGCCCCGTGTACAATGGGAATGGGGCATTCCTGTCATGGGGTGCAGGGTTTGCATGGACTGATTTTCAGAAATAGATTTTCAGGCGTTTCTTCCTACTCTTACCAACCCCATGTGACAGAGTAGAGTTGTCCCTCGGAGGTCTTTCACTGTCATCTGTACAGTAGGTCTTTTTCCTTCAGAGTCGCTGGGTGGGCTGGAACTGCCAATGTTTTGGTCAGCAGCTGAGTGCATTGGGATTCTCCTCAAGGACACTCCTTAACCAAGTAGTTGTTGTTGTTGTTAAGTGCCATCTAGTGAAGTCCAACTTACAGTGACCCTATGACCCTATATAGGGTTTCCGAGGAGCAGCTGGTGGATTTGAACTGCCCACCTTGTGTTTCACAGTTCAGTGTTGATCTTACAGCACCACACCATGAGTCCAACCAGACAGTGATGTTGTTAAGTGGCATGGAGTCAGTTCTGACTCATAGCAACCCTGTATAGGGTTTCCAAGGAGCAGCTGGTAAGTTTAAACCACTGACCTTGCAGTTCAAACCAACCGTGTGGTTGAGTGCTTACCTTACAGCACCATACTAGGACTCCAGATATAGATATTTTGTTTGGTAAGTGCTATCAAATCAGTTCTGGCTCATAGTAACCCTTTATATGGTTTCCGAGGAGCAGCTTGTGGGTTTTAACTGCCCACCTCGTGGCTCACAGCCCAGTGCTGATCCTATAGTACTATATCAGGAGTCTAACCAGACAGTGATGTTGTTAAGTGTTTTGGAATCGGTTCCAACTCATAGCGACTCTGTCTGTATAGGGTTTCCGAGGAGTGGCAGGTGGGTTTGAACCGTTGTCCTTTCGGTGAGCTGTTCAGTGCTAATCCTACCATGCCACAGCAGTTAGCCATGCTGTTGTGGTCATTAAGTGCTGTCCAGTCAGTTCCAACTCACAGCGACCTTGTATAGGATTTCCAAGGAGCGGCTGGTGAGCTTGAACCATCAACCTTGCGGTTCAAACCGACCTTGCAGTCCAGCACATTAACTCACAGCGCCACTTTGATAATTCTCAAAAGCACTTCTGAGTGTGGAACCTGATGGCACTCATTTCTCACCCCCAGGGGCCCTGATGACGCCCAATACTCGCACAGAAAGATTCCAGGTTCTGAAAAACGGCACACTGGTTATTCGCAAAGTGCAAGTACAGGACCACGGACAGTACTTGTGCACCGCCACGAATCTTCACGGGGCGGACACTATGCGGGTGGTGGTGGCGGTAAAGACACATCAACCTCAGTTCCTAGCCTCGCACTACCAGGATGTCACTGTCTACCTGGGGGACACCATTGCCATGGAATGCCTGGCTAAGGGCACCCCTGCACCCCAAATTTCCTGGATCTTCCCCGACCGGCGGGTGTGGCACACCGTGTCCCCCGCGGAGGGCCGAGTCACACTACACGAGAACCGCACGCTATCCATCAAGGACGCATCCTTTGCGGACATGGGCGTGTACAAGTGCGTGGCCAGCAATGCCGCAGGCGCAGACAGCCTCGCCATCCGCCTGCACGTGGCGGCCCTGCCCCCAGCCATCCAGCAAGAGAAACAGGAGAGCATCTCGCTGCCCCCCGGGCTCAGCATTCATATCCACTGCACCGCCAAGGCCGCGCCCCTGGCCAGTGTGCGCTGGGTTCTGGACGACGGAACGCAGGTGCGCCCTTCGCAGTTTGTGCGTGGGAACCTCTTCGTCTTCCCCAATGGCACTCTCTACATCCGCCACCTCGCACCCAAGGACAGCGGCCGCTACGAATGTGTGGCTACCAACCTCGTGGGCTCTGCGCGCAGGACGGTGCAGCTCACCGTGCAGCGCGCAGCGGCCAACGCGCGCATCACCAGCACGTCCCCGCGCAGGAGTGATGTGCGCTACGGCAGCACCCTCCGCCTGGACTGCAGCGCATCCGGAGATCCTAGGCCGCGCACGCAGTGGAGGTTGCCCTCCCAGCGAATGGTGGATACGCTCTTCAGGTAGGAACACCGGACTCCCGCGTTCCTGGAGGTTGGGGTATGGGAGCAAGCATTGGGGGCCTTTCTAGGTGGCTCTAACTGGCTTGTGTTATATGTTGCTGTTGTTACGTGCCATGGAGCCTGTACAGACACCTAGTGACCCTATATACAATAGAACGAAACACTACCCTGTCCTGCAACAACATCACAATCATTGCTACACTTGAGCCCATTACTGCTGCCATTGTGCCAATCCATCTTGTTGGGGTCTTCCTCTTTTTCTCAGACTCTCCACTTTACCAAACATGGTGTCTTTCTCCAGGGACTGACCTCTCCTGATAATATGTCTGAAGTAGGAGAGAGAAAGTTTGGCCATCCAGGCTTACAAGGAGCTCGCTGGCTGCATGTCTTCCAACACATATATGTTGGTCCTTTTAGCAGCCCATGGCACTTTCAATAGTCTTCTCCAACACCATTAACTCAAAAGCATCAGTTCTTTCACGGTCTTCCTTATTCACTGTCCAGCTTTCACATCCCTATAGGGTTACTAAAAATACCATGGCTTGGGTCAGGTGCACTGACTCATAGCGACCCTATATATATAAGAGTTTCAGAGACTGTAAATCTTTACAGAAGCAGACAGCCTCATCTTTCTGACTCAGAGCAGCTGGTGGGTTTGAACTACTGACCTTCAGGTTAGCAGTCCAGGGTTTGCCACCAGGAATCCTGATTAGAATACCCTGAAATATACCCAAATAGACCCCAAAACCCACTGCCACTAAATCAATCCTAACACAGACGGCCCTTCATAGAATCTCTGAGACGATAAATTTTTATGGAAACAGACAGCTATATGTTTCTCCCATGCAGCAGCTGATGGGCTTGAACTGCTCACCTTTCACTTACAAGCCCAGGGCCTAATTGGCATGTAAATTGAGATTTTTGATCTGGGCACTTTGAAACTCCGAACCTCCCCCAGCTTTACAATGTTAGTTCCACATTGCTCAGAACCCCACCATGTTTATCGACACATTGCAATGATCCTTACAGTCTCCCGTCTTCCTTCCCACATTGTCCCTTAGACTAAAAATCTTTCATAACTGTTAACTCAGAGGGGCCTGGCATAAAGGGCCTTTTTTTTTTCTTAATGTGCTAAGTCTATTGAAAGTACCAAGGGTTGCCAGTATAACAAACAAATCTGTGTTGGAAGAAGTACAACCAGGGTGCTCCTTGGAAACTATGATGACTAGACTTCATCTCTCATTACTTCATATGTATTATCAGAAGGGACCAGTCTTTGGAAAAGGATGTCATGTTTGGTGAAGTGGAGGGACAGAGAAAAAGACAGAGAACCCCCCCAACAAGCTGAATTGGTACGATGATAACAGAATAGGTTCAAATGTGACAATGATTGTCACAGTAATGGCCCAGGACCGGGCAGTGTTTTGTTCTGTTGTGCATTGGGTCACTGTGAGTCGGAAGCGACTCGACAACACCTAAGAACAAAAGTATATACATATAACAAAACATATTCCATCCAAACACACTTTGCATTTACAGTTTGGTGACATCATGAAGTTCAACGTGTTGGACACCCACCAGTCTCAAAGTACAAATATTTTCCTACATTTGGTTCATTTTTCTGTTGTTTCTGGTGGAGGGATAGAAGTCCAGCATTGAGCTCGTAGCTGGTCCTCATCGGTTAGTTTCAGTCATAGATTCTTTGGTGGCAGGAAAATTGTCCTGGTAGCATCGTGAGTTACAAGCTGGGCTGCTAACCTCAGAGTCAGCAGTTTGAATCTTCGGGAGAAAGATTAGACTTTCTCCTCAGAAACTTTATTGTATAGCATTGTTGTGAGTCAGAACTGACTCCACGACACACAACCGCCAACCACCACCAGCCAATCTGTCACATTTGGATTCTGAACAATCCAATATTCTCATTGAACCCCTGGGCTTGGACAATAACGTCATGCTTTCTCCTGGATGGGCAAGTGGTGAGTGTGTCTTTGGGTGCTAACCAAACGCTTGGAGATTCAATTGCAGCCAGAGGCACCTTGGAACAAAGTCCTGGCATTCTAAGTTTAAAAAGCCATCCATTGAAAACCCTGTGGGGCATGGTTCTAGTCTAACACTAAAATACTTTCCACACACTTGACTGATGTTAAGTACCTCTGAGATGGTTCTAAGTCATATCAACCCTGTCTGTATAGGGTTTCCGAGGAGCTGCTGGTAAGTTTGAACTGCCACCGTGCAGTCTAGTACTTATCAGTGCAGAACTAGAACTCTGGGTGCATTCTCGTTAGCTCAATCACCACCAAAAACAGCAAGAACAACAAAACCCCACTCTTTGTTATCCAATTATTCTGCCTCGTGTGGACCTGTGTGGGTCAGAGTAAAACTTAGATTCTCTGTGGAGTTTTCAAGTTGGTTGGGTTTTGTTGCCAAGGGATCACCAGGCCTTTCTTCTGAGGGACTCCCAGGTGGGCTGAAACCACAAACAGTTGCAGCCAAGTGTAAACCATTCTCAACACTGAGTGTCAAAGCACTTGAGCACACACACACACACACACACCCTTGTGTTGACAGGGCTACAATCTTTGATTTTATTCCAAACCCTGAACTAAATGCCCGGGAGTTTTGGACAGTAAATCATTTTAGCTCTTGGATGCAACTCCTTGTAACATGCCCAAACCCTTCTGACAGTCTGCAGTTGCATCCATGTGTGCCGGTATTTCTCAACACACCATGTTCCTGGGACCAGAAGCCAGGGAATGTCTTTGAAGGACTTACAGTGTAGTCTTGTTTTTTTCTTTCTGTCTCTATCAGCTATGACCCCAGAATCATGGTGTTTGCCAACGGGACCCTGGTGGTGAAATCTGTCACTGAGAAAGATGCAGGGGACTACTTGTGCGTCACCAGGAACAAGATCGGTGAGGACTACGTAGGGTTCAAAGTGAATGTGGTCATGAAGCCAGCTAAGATCGAGTACAAGGAAGACCAGGACCACATGGTCGTGCATGGGGACAATCTGAAAGTGGACTGCGTGGCCACGGGGCTCCCCAACCCTGAGATTTCTTGGAGTCTCCCCGACGGGAGTGTGGTCAACCCCTTCATGCAATCAGATGACAGCGGGGGACGGACGAAACGTTATGTCGTCTTCAACAATGGCACGCTCTACTTCAACGAAGTGGGGAAGAAGGAAGAGGGAGATTATACCTGCTTTGCGGAGAACCAGATGGGTAAGGACGCAATGACGGTCCATGTGAAAGTGGTGGCCGAGCCTGCGGCCATCCGAAACAAGACGTACTCCGTGGTCCAGGTCCCCTATGGGGATGTGGTCACCGTGACGTGCGAGTCCAAGGGGGAACCCACGCCGAGGGTGAACTGGCTGTCTCCCACCAACAGGGAGATCCCTGCCTCCTCGGACAAGTACCAAGTCTACCAAGATGGTACACTCCTCATCCGCAAGGCGCAGCGATCCGACAGCGGCAACTACACCTGCGTGGTCCGGAACAGTGCCGGGGAGGACAGGAAAGTCGTTGGCATCCAGGTGCAGGTCCAGCCGCCCAGGATCAACGGGAACTCCAACGCCGTCACCACCGTGCGGGAGATTGCTGTTGAAGGGAGCCGGAAGCTTGTTGACTGCAGAGCACAGGGCATCCCTGTTCCCAGGGCATTGTGGGCTTTTCCTGAGGGCGTGGTCCTGCCTGCTCCCTACTACGGGAACAGGATCTCAGTCCACCGTAATGGCACGCTGGACATCCGCAGCATACGACGCAGTGACTCGGTGCAGTTTGTGTGTATTGCCCGCAACGAAGGCGGGGAGGCCCGTCTCGTTGTCCAGCTGACAGTCTTGGACCATGTTGTGAAGCCCATCTTCCATGACCCAGTGAGCGAAAAGATCACCGCCATCGCCGGACACACCATCAGCCTCAACTGCTCAGCCGCGGGGACCCCGGCACCCACGTTGCTGTGGGTTCTCCCCAATGGAACGGAGGTCCAAAGCGGCAGGCAGCTGCAGCGATTTTACCACAAGAGCGACGGCAGGTTGCACATCAGTGGGCTGGCCTCAGCGGACGCCGGTGCCTACCGCTGCATAGCTAGGAACCCTGCCGGCTACTCGGAGAGGCTGGTGTCCCTCAGGGTGGGCCTCAAGCCCACGGCCAGCAGTCAGCAGCACGGCGTAGTGAGCATCATCAACGGAGAAACCTTACATCTGTCCTGCCCCATCCCGGCTGGCCGCCCCGCTCGATTCTCCTGGACTCTCCCCAACGGTATGCTTCTGAACATCCCCCAAGAGGTGGGGCGCTTCACACTCCTGGAAAACGGCACGCTCACGGTGCACGAGGCCTCGGTGTTCGAGAGGGGGACTTACACATGCAAGGTGGACACTGAGGATGGCTCGTCCTTCACGAGCATTCCTGTCATTATCATCGCCTACCCACCTCGCATCACCAGCGAAGCCACGCCGGTCATCTACACTCGACCTGGGAGCAGCGTCAAGATGAACTGCTTGGCCATGGGAGTGCCCAAAGCCCAGATCACGTGGGAACTGCCGGACAAGTCCCATCTGGCTGCTGGAGCGCAGGCTCGAATCTTTGGGAACAAGTACCTCCAGCCCCACGGTTCCTTGACCATCCAGCATGTTTCTGCACGAGATTCTGGCTTCTACAAGTGTGTGGCTGAGAATGTCTTGGGTAGGGACTCCAAGACCACTTACATCCACATCTACTGAGGGACCCGAACAAAGCGTCCCGCTGTTTGCAAAGGGAGAAAAGAGAGCTCAAAAAAGATTTCACGGTGCCTGGTGGTCCCCCAGTGGCTGTCAAGTAGAGGATGACCTCGGGTCACAGTGAATAGGAAGTAACTCAGACGGAGGGAACAGGGAACGGGAGCCAGCCTCCTTGGGGGCTTTGTTTATTGTGTATCGGATGTCCTGCCTTTTCAGCTGGCATCCTCCCAAGACCCCCACCCCAAAATTCCAACCGCCATGGAGTCTGCTTCTCTGACTCTGCCGACTTCAACACTCCAGGAGGACAAATCGGACACACTCTCATTACACACAAACAACCCAGATTAGAAATGCTTTGCTTTCGTACTCCAGCCATACCTCCCGGCCCACGCCTCGCTGCCCACTTCTCTTTCCGTGCTCAGACACCCCAGAACGAATCCCAGTGCTTCAGTGCCTCCTTTCAGTCTCCCATGGACCAAACAGTGTGACAACCAGAGCTATGGATTCTTTGTTTTTTCTCTTTGGCAAACAACTTTTACCGTGGGGAAATGCACGCAACAAGAACCATTCACCCACCCGACCATTCCCACAGCAAAATCCAGGAGAGCAGGCCCTCGGAGGGACCACTGTGTTGTTTCAGTGACAAGTTTTCCACCTCTGACAGGGTTCGACCACCACTTTCCGATGGTCCGTTTTACAGGTGCGTTTTCCTTCTCTGACAGGTGTGTCTGCCTTACACAACTTGCACTGTAGAACTCAGTGTCCTGGTGTAGGATCAGCACATGACTGCTCACCACAAAGTCGGCTGTTCAAACCTACCAGTCGTTCCTAGAAAACCCTACACAGAGTCACTGTGAGTTGGAACCAACTTGATGGCACTTAACCGATGGCACTTAAACCAGTGGCACTTAGTTACAGAACTCGGTGGCTTTCATTACTGATGTTCTGCGTGGTGTGCAATCCTTACCAACCTTAGTTTTAATATATATGTTGAAAGAGACTACTCTGATGGCTCTGTAGGGAAATCACACTGGTCTGCTCACCACAAGGTCGGCAGTTCGAAGCCACCAGCAGCTCTGTGGGAGAAAGATGAGGTTTTCTGTTCTCGTAATGATTTACAGCCTTGGAAACCCGCCACAGGGTCGCTATGAGTCAGAATTGACTCGGTGGCTGTAGGTTCGGATTGGTTTTGTGTTTTGGGGTTAGGTATTGGGGCTGCTAACCTCAAGGTTGGCGGTTCAAAGCCACCAGCTTCTCTGAGGGGAAAAAGGTGGAACAATGTGCTTCTTTAAAGATGACAGCGTTGAAAAAACTGCAGGCCAGCTCGGCTTTTTCCTACAGACTCACTATGAGTCCAGGGGGGTTGTTTGTTTTTCAAATTATTTGACCATCACTCAAAATAAACTCAGTGTTCCCTATGGAAAAACGACCCCTCACCACCTCCCAAAGATTGCTGTTTTAAAAAAGAAAATAATGTGGGGAAAATATATACAACAAAACCGTCCCCGATCCAGCACTTTCTGCAAACGTGGCGTGGCACCTCTGCACTCTTTGTTTGCCCACGCGTGATTTTTAATACACGGTTTCATTTCATGCCCACATGTGATTTTAAATTCACGGTTTCATTGAGTCGTAAAACATCGGGAAGCCGCAACCTGTGGACGCTATAAACCTGCCAGAGAAGGAAAGCCCAAATATTCTGCCCTGAAATGGGTAACTATACAGGGTCACTATGAGTCGGAACTGACTCGGTGGCGCTGCTTACCAACAACAAAAGGAGTAATAGGAAAGTGTTAAGACAGCACCCATCAAGCCCGGGTTGGGGGAGGGGACGACTCTCCCTTTGAGTTCAGTCTCTGCCTGGGTGTCTGTGTTTGACGGGGCTTCAGAAAGTTGGTGGGGGGAGGGAATCCTCTTATCTCTCAATTCCGATTTTTTCCCCCAGGGATATTTTTGAAGCTTGCTTGTATATGAAAAGAAAAAAAATGTCTTCAGAGCTCCCTTTTTATATAGTGTTTTATATATATATATATATAAATGTTTTGTTTTGTTTTCTTTTCTAATCAGACTATGAGACTATAAAAAGAAATACTCAAAGTCTCATTAAACACAATAAATTATTGGTCTTTACAAGACTTGGGTACATGAAGGCAGAAATGGAAAGAGGTTTGTTGTGTGAACTCTCTGCCAGTGTCCTACAATCTGGTAAGCTAAGACTTTCCGGTGGTGGGGGAGACGGAGGTCTTGGGTTTCCTTGTCTGTGAAGTTTACTTTGAGAGCTGGGGCTGGGGGGAGGGGGTGCAGGGGAAACCTGAGAACTAAGCCTGCAAAAACAGAATTCCTCCCAGAAAAGTCTGGAATCCGATTCTCTAAAACCTTCAAACTTGCCATCTGGTTGCGACCTCCCGCCTCCTGCGCCCACCGAGCCACTCCGTGGGGTCCTGGATTGGGGAGACCTGCAATTTCCATTCCTGCTTTACTGTATTTTTTAAGGTCAACAGACTGTACATTT
This sequence comes from Chrysochloris asiatica, assembly GCF_000296735.1. NCBI lineage: Eukaryota > Metazoa > Chordata > Mammalia > Afrosoricida > Chrysochloridae > Chrysochloris > Chrysochloris asiatica. The sequence continues at coordinate 402,522 of NW_006408964.1, forward strand.
GATAATAAAATAATATTTTTCAAATGCCACAGCTGGCGATTGCATTGAATTATTAAACAAATGAACCCGGAAGGGGGTGGGGGCGTCAGAAGTGTTTACGTTGCATTTGAAGTGCTTGGAAAACCCCTTCAGTCCACCACATTTCAATCTCTCTGCTTTCTACACTTTTTTTTTTTTTTTTTTTTTTTTTTTTTTTTCTAATGATACTGGATCAGAGTTGGTGGCCCATGTGACCCATGTCATGGGCCAGAAAGCATGGTTTACCTAAACCATGTGAGCTGGAAACTCCAATATTAGACTTACCTGGGAAGGTAGCTGAGACCTTTTGAGGATGAATGGTGCCCGGGGCCTCAGAAAATGCTGCAAGAATTTTTCTTTGGCAGCATGACATGTGAGGTTGTAAGCTCTTGCTTGCCTCACATATGCACAACTGTGGGTTTTGTGGTCCCGGCAGAGGAAGAAAAGAAGGGGATGTAAAGGAATTAATTTGCAAGAGTGCCCCACCTGATTTTCAAGAAACTCAGAGCCAGGCTTGCAAGAGAGGCAGCCACAGAAACAAGACAGTGATGGCTTTGGCATGTCTACAAGGGACAGAAGAATTCAGTTATCTGTGTATTTACTGGTCATATCCACAGCGGCTTCACTGTGTTCGAGAACCCATGATGGAGGAATTTCCAGGTATGTTGGAGCCAGGTTTGCTGGATCACTATGAGTTCAGTAGACAGTCTTTGGCCAGAGCAGGAACACAATCATTCTCTGTGGTGGGGGCTGTCCTGTCCACTGTAGGGTGTGGAGCAGCATCCCTGGTTTCCACCCACTGGTCATTCTCTGTGGTGGGGACCGTCCTGTGCACTGTAGGATTAGAAATATACTCATGTACATATAAAACGAATGTTCTCCCATGTAAACTATCACATAATTCACAATAAAACATTTAAGAAAAAAAGAAATATACTCATGTACAAACTGAGACCCAGGGAGGTCAGGTGACTTAGGTGTGGTAGATCCCTGCCCCAGGCGCACCTTGGAGATAACTGCGGAAACACAGGTAAAACAGGGCAGTGCCCATCATTTTCTGCTCATACTGGGTAGTGTACTGACAAGAAAACTTGTTTCTTTTTTCCCCTACTCTTTATTGTAAACTGGGTGAAGGTTTACCGAGCAGGTCACCAGTCTTACATTCAACAATCCGTGCAAACTCAAGCATACATTTTGTCGACTTGTTTTATCTTGCGATGGTGTTGTTAGTGTGTGCCTGTGGCCCTAGAGGGCAGAGTACAACTGCCCCGTGGGGTCTCCAAGTCTAAATGCTTATGGGAAGCAGACTACCCCATATTTCTCCCTCAGAGTCACTGAGTGGGGTCAAACCGCACACCTCTCAGTTCCCATCAACCAGTCATCATCCAGCCAACTCCAACTCAGGGTGACCCCGTAGGTATCAGAATAGAAATGAAT
>NW_006408964.1:405466-416555 GCF_000296735.1 Chrysochloris asiatica
GAGGTAGAATGCCAGGCCTTTCTTCCGATGCACCTCTGGGTGGACTTGAACCTCCAGCCTTTCGGTGAGCATCCGAGTGCTTCAACGCTTGTGCCGCTCAAGGACTCCAAACCAGTTTTCGTTAAGATTTATGCCTGCCCCAAGTTTGTCAAAGCAGAGTGATAGCTTTTCGGATGCAGATCACCAAGCCTTTCTTTCTTCCATTTTTGTTAAAACGTTTTCTTATGAATTGGGTGTAGTTTTACAGAGCTGGTCAGTTTTACATTCGACAATTTATATGTAGTTTGTTTGACATCTTTGATTACATGTAACGTCCCACCTCCTCCCTGTGTTTCCTGTTTACATTCCCCCTCTTTCCTGGCCCTGGTGAAGTTTGTTCCTAGGTAAATGATGCCCTTTTGGTCTCAAACGGTTGATGACTCTAAAGAGTTAGGACCTCCCATATACGCCTGCCTTCTGTTTGGCTGAAAGGTGAGCCACGGGGATGAGTTCTCTTGCAGACCTGAAGGTTGCCCCAGGGCCATATTCTCGGCAACTTCGTCAGTCTCGATCTGAGCAGTAAGCCTGATCTTTCTGATGGTTTTGAGTTTTGTTCCGCACGATTCTCCACACTGTATCCAGGACCCTCTAATGAGACCCCTTTCAGAGCTGTGGGTAGTGGTAGCTAGGGACCATCTAGTTCTTCTCATCTCGGAGTCATGGAGACTGAGGTTCACCTGGTCCATTACTTGGTTGGAAAAATAGTTTCCAAATTTTCTTTGTTTTCTTAATTCTTTCTTCCTGTGGATAGGGAGAGACCAGTAGTTATGCCTTAGATGGCTGGCCGTGAGTTTTTTTGTTGTTGTTGTTTATTTTAAAGCTTTTATTGTGAATTGAGTGATAGTTTACATGGGACAATATCAGTTTTACACTCATCCTATTGTATTTCATCTCATTGCCGTGATTACAATCCCCTCCATGCATCATCACTCAACAATATTTGCTTCTCTTCCTTCTGATTTTGGGGTGTTTTTTTGGATGTACACCAAATCAGTCAGGAATATAATCATTTAAACAACCAAAGGGCACATTCTGCAAGCTGCCTTCTGGCCGCCAGCACACAGCCTTTCTCTTTCCATGAGTCTAGAGTCCTCAGCTGCTCCCTCTCTCCATGTCCCCATCTCTGCCTCCATCTCTGGTGTCGTTACCTGTGTGGGTAGGGTCCTGCATTCTGTTTATGCTTTTTTCCCTTGATGGTCCTAGGGGCCTCTGTTCCTGGAATGTAAGATTGTGCCCATGAGCTTTTAACACCCCTGGGAGGAACACCAGGGAAAGGTCACAACAAGTGATACAATTCCGTACACAGCTTCTGCAGCAGTATCCACAACGGATACAAAAGAAAACAAGAAAACGATTGTGGCTGCCTTCTCTCATCTGGTCTCCTTGCTTGTAAATTTGTGCAGCAGAAGCAAAACTGTGGCTCCCTGGCAATGACCACTTTCTGATTGTTTCCTTGTCCTCACTAAAAACCAAAACCTTACTCAACGCTCCAATTTCAAAGTTGGGCTGGATGCTCACAATACTAGCATCCTGAACCGCTTTACTGAAATCAAACGGAAAGATGCCAGCCCTTCTGGTTCCTTTTGGACACTATTTATTTGCAAAACCTAAGTCTTCTAGAGATGGGAACACAGTGAGACTCATCTGGGACGTGAGATTCAGCAGGAGTGGAGGGTACAGAGCTCTTGGGGGACCAGAAGGACCTGCCTCCCTAACAGAATCTCCTTTATTCACATCTGTGGTTCTTCAATTTAGGGTCCTAATTTAATCACCTATAGAGAGGAGTCGTGGTGTGGCACTGTGGGTTAATGTGCCAAACTGCAAAGCCCTTTGAATGACAAGCTTGGTGGTTCAAGCTCACCAGCTGTTCCTCAGAAACCCTACACAGGATCGCTTTGGGTCAGAACCTACTTGCTAGCACTGCACAACAACAACAACAACAAAAAAAACACACACAGAGATTTAAGATCCCGGATGCCAAGGCTGTGAGACTGATTTCCCGAGCTTGTCATAAAAAAGTTCACCAAACAGCCCAGTGTTGTGGAGTTGAATGTGACTTGTAGCGACCCTAAACTCTGGAGTTACATTGTTTCATAGGGCTCCGAAGACAGTCAACTTTTATAAGAAGCAGACTCCCTCATCTTTCTGCTGCAGGACAACTGGTGGGTTTCAACCGCCAACAGTCTGTTTAGCGGCGCAATGCTTAACCCATCGCACACTTAATGTCTTCTTCTACAAGTCATGGGATAGAATTTCTAGGTCTGTAGATTCTAGTTCATCCAGAAGTGCCTCAGAAGAACAGTCTGGTGATCCTTCTGAAACACCAGTCACTGTGAAAATGCAATGGAGTACACTTCTTCAACCTCTGAAGTTTCAGATGTTATTTACCACTGTCTGGCCATACCATGGCCACACAGCAAAACTATGTTGTTGTTTTTAAGTACTGTCGAGTCGGCTCTGACTCATAATGATGCTGGGTAGGGTCTCCAAGGAGTGACTGTTGGGTTTGAACCACCAACCTTGCGGTTAGCAGTCCAGTGATTAGCCTACTGCACAACCCAAGAGATCTTCAAACTCCATTCTTCGCAGAAGAGTTCCATCCCTGAAGCACATAGCTAGCATCTGTTTCTAAAACCTTCCATCCCTAAAAGAACTCTGCCCCTCATTTGGAGTGTCCACCAGCCTCATCTCATACATCTGAATGTAGCTTTCATAGTAATTTGCTGTTTTATTGGAGGGGAAGATAATATATTTTTTATTGTGTTTTTGGCGAAAGCTTATGCAGAAAATTTGGTTCCCATTTACTTGTTGTTTGAGAAGTCGCTTTCTCCTCTCTTTGAAAATTGTGTAAAAACAGATGGAGTGTGAACACACAGAATTTCAGGAGGAAACTTGGAAACTCAGAAAAACCGCACCCGGGAGTGGAAACAAGACTTGTGGGGGGCAGTAGCGGTGTAGGGAACAGTCAATTCCAATAGTAAAAATAAGAAAACCTCTTGGTCTTGGGGTCTCAAGACCATAGTGTTAGGGGACACCACTCTGAGACCAGACAAAATATATGGTGCCCGGGTACCACTGCCAATTGCTCTGAAAGGGGTCACATTAGAAAGTTCTGGATAGAGGGAGAGAATGTGTGGAACAAAGCTCAAAATTAAAAAAGAAAAGAAAAGACGAGGCTTATTGATCAGAAAGAAAGTGTCGGAACCTGAGACTGTGACCCTCAACCACCCTTCAGGTCTGGAAAGGAACTCACCCTCGTGACCTAATTTTCAGCCAAGCAGTAGGTAGGTTTTTTTGGGAGACAACAACCCTAGTAAAGTGTGCTCACTATGAATGATGGAAGGATCAATCATTCAAAATCAAAGGGATAACACATACCTAAGGACACAGTTGAGAAGGAATGGGACCTAGGAACCACAGGAAGGCCGTGGGATGATGACTGGTGTTGCAGGGAAGGGGTTGTGATCATTGAGATGAAACAAACTGAAGGATTTATTGAATGTAAAACTGATGATGTGGTCTGTAAACCTTCACTCAAGTCATTTGTTTTTAAATTCTTTTAAAATAGAAAAAGAAAAGCTTTTGGTTAATTTTTGTTTGGCCACATGACTGACATTATAATATGCAAGTGAATGTGTTTTCCGGGAGCAATTCTTCCTCCGTGTGTCTCAGAAGTGAGCTTGGCTCTTGGTGTTTTAGTCTCTCAGCTCTTTCATGAGTTAAACCAAGGATACTGATGGAACAGTTGCTACTGATCTGTCAGTTTGCCCGATGTGGTGTCTTGAGCTTTGCCGTGATGCTGGAAACTGCCGCTAGTATTAAAGTTACCAGTAGGGTCACCCATGCTGAACAGATTTCAGCAAAGCTTCCAGACTGAGACTAGGAAGAAAGGCCTGGAGATCTAGAGTTCTGGAAATCTACATCAGAGCAGAACGCTGCCCGATGGGTTTGCTTTGGACATGTCTTCAGGAGGGGTCAGTCTCTGAAGGAGGACCTCGTGTTTGGAGAAGGACAAGGCTAACCAGGGTGCGGGAACCCTTCGTAGAGACGGGTCGTAGTAAGGTGGCTTTCATGTGGCTACAATGCTGGAAGCGATGCCACCAAGATTCCAATCTCATCAGGGTCACCCATGTGGATAGTTTCAGCAGAGCTTCCAGACTGAGACTAGGAAGAAAGTCCTGGAGAGCTACATCTAAAAATCAATCAGTGAAAGCGCTGTGGATCACAACAGCACATTGTCTGATAGAGTATTGTGAGCTCTGTCATCAATATTTCAAATCCCAGCAGGATCACCCATGACGCAACAGTTTTCTGCACAGCATCCAGACTAATAGAGACAAGGAAGAAAGGACTGGCAACTACACCTGAAAGTCAGTCAGTGATAAACCCTGTAGATCACAAGAGAACACTGTCTGATAGAGTGCTGGAAGCTATGCCACCAGGATTCCAAACACCAGCAGGGTCACCCAGGTGGACAGGTTTCCGTGGAACTCCCAGACTAAGACTAGGAAGAAAGGCCCGGCGATCTGCTTCCATAAAGTAGTCAGTGAAAGCTCTAAGGATCTCAACAGACCATTGTCCGATACAGTGCTGGAAGCTCTGTCATCAGTATTTCAAATGCCAGCAGAGTCACCCACGGCACAACAATTTTCTGCTGAGCATCCAGCTTAAAAGAGACAAGGAAGAAAAGACTGGCAATCTACATCTGAAAATCAGTCAGTGATAAACCCTATGAATCACAACAGAACGTTGTCTGATAGAATGCTGGCAACTATATCATCAATATTTCAAATACCAGCCCAGTCACCCATGGTGGAAGAGGTGTCATCAGAGTGTCCAGACTAAGAGAAACTAGGAGGAAAAAACTGACAATCTACATCTGAAAATCAGCAGCTGATGAACCCTGTGGATCACAGCAGAACATGTCTGGTAGAGTGCTGTGAGCTATGTCACCAGTATTTCAAATACCAGCAATGTCACTCATGGTGCAACAGATTTAAATGGAGTGTCCAGACTAAGAGAGACTAGGAAGAAAGAACTGCCAATCTACACCTGCAAATCAGTCAGTGATGAACTTTGTGAATCACACACCACAGAACATTGCTGATAGAATACTGGGAACTATGTCATCAGTATCTCAAATACCAGCAGGGTTCATGAATGGTGGAACAGGTTTCAGTGGATCGTTCAGACTAAGAAAGACAAGGAAGAAAAGACTGATGATCTACATCTGAAAATCAGTCTGTGAAAAACACTATGGTTTTTTTCAGGATGGGGTCGGTTCCTGAAGAAGAACATCGTGTTTGGAGAAGTAGAGGACCAGTGAGAAAGAGAGAGACCTTCGATACGATGGACCAGCACAAGAGACTGCGCTACAGACTCAGGCCTGCCAGTAATGGTGAGGATAGGTAGAACAGGGCAAGGTTTCGTTCCACTGTACATAAGGTCATCTTGAGTTGGATGGAGTCTGTGGTAGTTAGCAACAAGAAAGCCATAATGCCTTCTTTGAAACTGTTTACAGTTTCCTTCCTTAGGGCTTTGGCTCTGCGTCTTTATAGAAATAGAAGATACATTTGTTCTTTTCCCCCCTAGATGCTGGGGGAGACTGGGGACCATGTCACATGAGTAATTAAAGGAAGAGATATCAAACGACATTCAGAGAACTCCGTTAGAATCCACGGTGTCATTCTTACATCTGCTGTTGTTTGCTTCTGGTTGGTTCTCGACAGTGAGATGTTTGTCCAGCCAGGGTTTAAAGTCATAGAAGGACAAGGAGGAAGGGGAGTGAGAGGAGATGGGGAACGGAGGAAGAGGAAGAAAAACAAGATGAAGAAGAGGGAGGAAGGAGAAAGTAGAAGAAAAATCAAAAGATGAAAAATCCAGAGATTTTTTTTCCTACAGAAAACCTAGTATTTACTGCATTTGGAAATGGAGCGAAGGAGAAAAAGTTTCATGAGTTGCTCTTTGCTGAAAGCAGACGGAGCTTAATGAGCCTTCATGAAGCCAGGGTGTCAGGGAGGAGCTGCACAAAGGAGTTAGAGACCAAGCTACAACGTGTTAACACAAAAACAAAACCGGTTGCAGCTAAAATTGAAAAAAAAGTTACAATACCAAATGCTAGCCACGGTGTGCATTGTGAGCACCTAAAGCTACTCTTAAGAAAATAAATAATAATAATTAAATTAAAAACAAACGAAAGTTTGGTAGCTTCTTTAAAAACTCAACGTGCACCTACTGTAAGAACCAGCAATGATGCTCTGGGGGCTCCTCACCGAAAAATGAAAGCTTACGTTTATACCAAAACCTGCACAAGAATGCACATATCAGCTATCTTCTTTTTTAAAAAGCTTTTATTAAGTATTGAGTGAGTGAAGGCTGACAGGGCAGATCACCAGTTTTACATTCAGCAAACCACTGTAATGATTAGCTGTTTTATTCGTAATCGTCACAAACTAGAAAATAAAAACAAAAACAAACCAAAAAGACATGGCATCTTGTGTGCCGGAATGACACGCCTGGAACAAGTTGTCAATTTGCTTCCATTTGTTTCGCCCCAAATAAAACATGTTATTAAAAACCAGTTGCTATTGAGTTGAAGCCAGCTCGTGGCAACCCCACGTGTGTCAGAGTAGAACGGTGGTTCCCAGGGTTTCAGGGGCTGACTTTGGGGAAATAGGTTGCCAGGCATTTCTTTCCAGGCACATGAGTGTGGATTTGAGCCTCCAAATAACAGCCTCCACTATCCAGGGATTTGATAGAGTATACATAGGCTGGTGATACATGAACAAAAATGAAAACAGTTGCTCTTCAGTCCAACTCCTCACAATGCTACAGAAGAGAGCTATGTCCCAGAGTTTTCAGTGCATGATTTTTGGAAGGAGATTGATCCCCAGGCCTTTGTGGGTAGGCTTGAACCTCCAAGGTTTGGGTGAGCAGTCAGACAACCACCCAGGGACACCCAAGATACTTAGCTTGTGTTACGTTGTTATTTTTAAGTGCCATCGAATCAGTTTAGACTCATAGCGATTCTGAATAGGGTTTCCGAGGAGCGGCTGGTGAGTTTGAACTGCAGACCTTGACGTTCAAACCGATCTTGTGGTCCAGTGCTTATCCATCAGGACTCCGGCGTGTATTACACCATGTTATTTTTAAAGCTTTTATTTTGTATTGTAACTGTTGCAAATAACAACATGATACATAGCTTTGTTACCTACCGCTGTCAGTAACAAAAGATGAAAGTGTATGATTTCTAGGCTCCCAGTTCTGGAAGCTGAATTCCCACTTTCAGGTTCATCGTTTCTGTGCTCCTCCCTCTGGGTGCAGAGTCCCACGTGGCATTTTTCTATCCTGGGTGTGCGCCCTTGTATCTATACTATTCTTTGGTTTTCGCAGGACACTTGGAAGGAATTAGGTTTAGAATCCACCCTCTTCTGGTAAAACCTCATAAATGGAATAACAACATCTGCTGCCAAACAGTGCCATATTGAAGGAACAGAGATTAGGATTTCAGCCTAAAAAATGTATTTTATTGCTGGGGGGATCCAATTGAACCCATAACAATATACAAACAGAGGGGAAACATCATAAATAAATTGAAGCATAGTTTGCAATCCTATCACACAAACATAAATATTTTGAGCATGCTGACATTTTTTGGTATGTGTGTGTACAAACATTTGCCTGAAAAAGTCTGAGTTTGATTAATGATGTACGTTGTTGTTGTTAGTACCATCGAGTCGGTACCGACCCATAGCGACCCTGTGCACAACAGAACAAAACACTGCCCGATCCTGGGCCAACCTCACTATTGATGCCACCGTTCAGTCCATTGATGCTACTACTGTGCCAATCCATCTTGCTACCAATCTAACTTTTTTTCCTCTGAGCCTCCACCATAGATAGATACATAGATACATAGATAGACAGATAGAGATACACAGACACACACACGCACATATATATAGTTGTTTGTTGTTGTTAGGTGCCATCAAGTCAGTACTGACCCATAGTGACCTTATATACACAGCAGAACGAAACACTGCCCGATCCTGGGCCAACCTCACTACTGTTGCCACGCTTGAGTCCATCAATGCTGCCACTTGGCCAATCCTATATATATATGTTGTTGTTGAGTGCCATCGAGTCAATTCTGACCCATAGCGACCCTGTAGAGGGTTTCCAAAGAGCAGCTGGTGAGCTTGACCCACCAACCTTGCAGTTCAAATGGCTTTGCAGTCTGGTGCGTTAACCCACAGCACCCCACCAGGATTCTCTCTATGTGTATGTATGGATACTTCTTAGAAACCCTATACAGGGTTTCTGTGAGTGGGAACTGACTCAAAAGTACTTAACAAACAACAACAATAATAATAATATATATATATAATATAAGGAGCTCTGGTAGCGTAGTGGATTACGAATCGGGCTGCAAACCTTAAGGTCAGCGATTCGAAACTACCAGCCGCTCCGTGGGAGAAAGATGAGGCTTTCTACGCCGGTAAAGATTTACACCCTCGGAAACCCTGTACAGGGTCGCTATGGGTCGGAACCGACTTGATGGCACTTAACAACAACAACATAATATAATATATGAATTGCATATACCAACATCATTAAATACTTTCCTAACATCTGATTGTATGAGAGTGTCATAAAGAGCTTAGCTGTATGTCAGTGGACAGTCAAATGGCTTCATATTTTGACCATCTCTGAAAAGAATATTCTTTCTATAAAGCAGAAAACCCAACCATGTGGCATTGAGTTGACCACAAGTCCTGGTGTCCCTGTGTATGTCAGACCAGAACCACAGGGTTTTCAACAGCTACAAAGATCCCTATGGATCACAACAGAGCCTTGTCCAATCTAGTTCTGGAAGGTGAGCCTCCTAGAGTGGAACCACAAACACGGTCTCAAACATAACAACAATTATGAAGACAAAGCAAAACAGGCAATGTCTTGTTCTAGTGTGTGTGGGATGCTCATGCATTGGAGCCAAGTCAATGCAAATAAAAACAACGTACACAAGAGATCTTCAAGCACCACTCTCCCCCTCCCCCGCGCCCTCTGAAGAGTTTGTTCTATGAAGGCTTCTCCCGTTGACTTCCTCACAAGTCAATCTACCACCGATATTGGGACTTTAGGTTTCCAGATAAACAATTCTCTGTATAGCACAGGGTTCCAGGGAACAGACAAATGACTTTCACATGATTTGAAAAGAAAACAACTCCCCCATATGCATACACACATACAATAAGAGCCTAACTTGGAAAAATTCATCTTCTCTAATGTTCCACCCAAGGTCTGCATGTGTGTGTATTTAGATTCTTGGAGGGAAAACACAACAACACACATCTACTTTCCAATTTCTTTGCTTGCTCTTTGGAAACAGCCTGAGGTACCAGAAGATTTGCAGTTGACCAAGTGTTGCTGAAGTTGGCTTTTATGTAACACGGATGCCATTCTAACCGCAGCCGCTTCTAAAGTAGCTGATGAAGGTTCCGGCCAACAATTTAAAGATGTGGACTCTCTTTTAATTGAAACCAAGCTTTTATTCTTCACTGCCATGTTTCAGGACAGTCAGCCCAGCAGACTTTTAAACACAGAAACCTCATTCAGTGTGTTTACTTGGATGCCAATTTCATTTGCTTATGGCTTTCTGCATGATTTCGTGAACACCTGTCATTGAAAAGCATTCCAAAATGGAGAAGGAAATGCGACCATTACAACAATGAGTGTTTGAAAGAGAAATTGTTGTTATTGGTTGCCACGCAGTCGGGTCCCTCTCACGGTGACCTTCTGTACAGCAGAATGAAGCGTTGTCTGCTCAGCTACTAGTCCCATGATCTTCAATAGGTAGGAGTCCATTGTTACATCTCAAACAACGTATTGCATTGAGCAAATCTGCTGCACAAGACCTCTTCAAAGTTTTGAAGAGAAAAGATGTCAGCTTGACGACTAAGGTGTGCCTGCCCCAAGCCATGGTATTTTCAGTCACCTCATATGCATGCGAAAGCTGGACAGTGAATGAGGAAGATCATAAAAGAATTGATGCATTTCTTTTATGATAGTCTTGGAGAAGAATATTGAAAGTACCATGGATTGCCAGAAGAACAAACCAATCTGCATTGGAAGACGTGCAGCCAGCATGCTTCTTGGAAGCCAGCATGGGCAGACTTCATCTCTCATATTTTAGACATATTATCAGGAGGGACCAGTCCCTGGAGAAGAGCATCATGCTTGTTAAACTGAAGGGTCAGCAAAAAAGAGGAAGACCCCCCCAATGAGATGGATTGGTACAGTAGCTTCAGTTCCAGACCAGAGAGGTGACTATAGGCTGCACACTCCAAGGTTCCACCAGTCTCTATGTGACTGGTGAGCCTAACCTATTTTTCACGTTCTTCACTAGCACCATAACTCAAATGCATCCATCCTGCTCTCGTCTTCCTTATTCATTGTCCAGTTCTCACATACATATGAGGAGATTGAAAATACCGTGTCTTGGGTCAGGCTCACCTTAGTCCTCATATTGTTGTTGTTAGGTGCCAATGAGTCTGTATCAGCTCAGAGTGACCCTATAGAGAGGGTTTATAAGGAGCGACTTGTGGGTGTGAACCACCAAGCTTATATGGTTAGCTTATCCTACGGTGCTACACCAGGAATCCATTTGACCAATAATGATGTCATCCAAGGACTGGCCCCTCCCTGTTGTTGTTGTCATTAGATGCCATCGTGTGAGTACCAACTCATAGCGACCCTACGCACAACAGAATGAAACATTCTCTGATCCTACGCCAACCTCATAATCGTTGCTATGCCAGAGTGCATTGCTGCTGCCACTGTGCCAATCCATCTCGCTGGGCGTCGTCTTCTTTTTCTCTGACCCTCCGCTTTACCAAACATGAGCAACTGGTCCCTCCTGACAATATGTCCAAAGTATGAGAGATGAAGTTTGGCCATCTTGGCTTTCAAGGAGCACTCTGACTGCACTTCTTCCAACACAGATCTGTTGGTTCTTTTGGCAGCCCATGGCACTTTCAATATTCTCCTCCAA
>NW_006408964.1:417940-419037 GCF_000296735.1 Chrysochloris asiatica
CTATCTATCTATCTATCTATCTATCTATCTATCTATCTATCTATCTATCTATCTATCTATATGAGCATGATGGTGCTGTAGGAGAAGCACTAGACTTTGAATCACAAAGTCAACTGTTTGAATCCTCCAGCTGCTCCTCAAGACACAAGTCACAGATGAGGGTTTCTGCTCCCACAAAGTTGTTCAGCCTCAGAAACCCTATATGAGTGAGAACTGAGTGAATGGCATTTAACAACAGCAAATCACACAAACCCAATCAAGCCTACTGCCCCTGAGTTGATATCAACTCACAGTGCCCTATACAGTACCCAATGAAGTCCTTGGCCCAGTCCAGCAAGCACAGACTCCCACCCCTGAGGCCAGGATAAATACAGAGGAACCTTCAGACTGGGTGTGGGTGGGGAGTGTCCCATCTCATCCTTCTGCCAGAAACTCGCTGAAGCAGGCCTTGGAATTCCAGAGGCTGAATCATTCCATGAACGTCCTGGCTCCGCAATGTAGCAGATGGGTTATATAAACGGTGTGCTCTTGAGCTCTGCTGGCTTTTTATTGGGTTTTCTCTGACTGTAACTATGGGAGCCATCGAGTTAAGTATGAGGCAGAACTAGAAATACTACCAAAGGCTTTGGACAAACCCCCAACTGTAATTTTCCCATTTTATTACGATGGTAAAACTATGAGCGATTCTGAAAGTCACACTGAACATGGCTGTAGAGAGATTTTAATCTAGCCAAGCACAAGACCAGGAACTGGCTAAATCAGGACAAAGGGGGATTCTGTGATTACAGTAATGGATGGCTGTTAAAAAGACACAACAAAAGCCCAAGTTGTAAACATGCACAAAATGGTGGGCAGATGGTGTGGCTGTTGTCGGGTACCATTGTCTCTAATCTGACTCATGGTGACCCCATGGAATAGAGGAGAACTTCTCCATTGGGTTTCCTGAGCTGACACCTTCATAGGGGCAGGTCTTTCTTCTGCGGACACGCTGGGTGAGCTCCAACCACTGACCTACTTTGTTTACCAGACAAGCGCTTAGATAGACAGGGATGGATAGAGGGATGGATGGATGGATGGATGGATGGATGGATGGATGG
>NW_006408964.1:419657-430790 GCF_000296735.1 Chrysochloris asiatica
GATAGGTGGGTGGGTGGATGGATGGATGGATGATGGATGGATGATGGATGATGGATGAATGGATGGATGGATGGATGGATGGGTGGATGGATGGATGGATGGGTGGATGGATGGGTAAATAGATATATAGATAGATGATAGATAATGAATGTAGCTAGATTATAGACACATAGCTAGATGATTGTTATTGTTGAGTGTTTTTGAGTTAGTTCTGAACCATAGTGACTTTTTATGGGGTTTCCAAGGAATGACTGGTGAACTTGAAGTGTCAATGTTGTGGTTCACACCGATTTTGCAGTCCAGCCAGTATATATATATATATATATGGTGGTGGTGGTCATGTGCTCTGGAGTCAGTTGACTCATAGCGACCCTGTATAAGGTTTCTAAGGCTGTAAATCTTTAGGGGAGCAGAAAGTCTCATCTTTCTCCCATGGAACAGCTGGTAGTTTTGAAGTACTGACCTTGAGGTTAGTAGCCCGACTCATAACCACTACACTAACAGAGCTCCTTAGATGGATAGATAGATACATAGATATATAAATAGAAGAAAGAAAGAAAGAAAGATAGATAGATAGATAGACAGACAGCAGATTGTTGTTGTTAACTACCATTGAGTTGGTTCTGACTCATAGCAACACTTAATAGGGTCTCCTGGGAGTGGATAAGGGGTTTGAATTGCCGACTTTTCAGTGAGCCAACCAATGCTGATCCTACAGTGCCACACCTGGGCTTAAATAGACAGATAGGATGAATAGAAAATACGTAAGTAGATAGATAGATAGATAGATAGATAGATAGATAGATGATAGATAGATAAATAGGTAGGTAGATAGATAGATAGATAGATAGATAGATAGATAGATGTGACAGATACATGGTAGATAGATAGATGATAGATAGATAAATAGGTAGATAGATAAATAGATAAATGATAGATAGATAGATAGATAGATAGATAGACAGATGCATGCTTTTCTTAAGTGCTGTCAAGTCATTTACAACTCCTAGCGACTCTGTTTAAGATTTCTTTATGGGAGCAGAAAGCCTCATCTTTCTCCTTCTCAGGGACTGCTGGCTTTGAATTGCTGACCTAGTGGTTAGGAGCCCAGTGCTTACCCCACAGAACCACCACAGTCCTTACTGAACACATAGACATGGAATGAATGGGTCCAATGGACAAACAACCGGGTAAGGGTATGTACCAGGAAGACGGGGTAAGAGGCTTCAAACAAACAGTCTGTCTCAAGAATCCTGGTTAAGAATATCCACACATAGACAAAGTGTGGTCACAGATTCTAAATCCCTGACAAACAGGTTCCTCGCTGAACATAGGCTGGGTGTTTTCAGTATGTTCTTGGTCTCTGGATGGGTTCTCGCTACAGAAGGAAAAAAAGCAGCAATTTATACAAGGGGGCTTCAAAAAGTTCCCGGAAAGAAAGATAAGGGGATTTTCCCATTAACTTTTTGCAGTTTAGACATATGGAGTCCTGGTGTGGGACAAAACGCTGGACCACAAGGTCGGTTTGAACCATAAGGTTGTCAGTTCAAGCTCACCAGCTGCTCCTTGGAAACCCCTCCTATACAAAACAGACTTCATGGCACTTAACAACACGTATATAGTAGTGGTGTGCCATGGAGTCGGTTATGACTCATAGCAACTCTGCATAGGGTTTCCGAGGCTGTAAATCTTTAAGGGAGCAGAAAGCCTTATCTTTCTCCCGTGGAGCAGCTGGTAATTTTAAACTGCTGACCTTGCGGTTTGCAGCCAGATTCATAACCACTATGCTACCAGTGTTCTCTCTCTCTCTGTATGTACATATATATATACATACAGAGAGAGATAGATACATATATGTGTGTGTGTGTGTGTGTATACAGAGAGACAGAGAAGAACTGGATTGTGAACCCCAAGGTTGGCAGTTCAAACCCACCAGCTGCTCCTTGGAAACCCTATACAGTGTTGCTATGAGTTGGGATCTATTTGACTGCACTTAACAACAACAACAACATATATATATGTTGTTGTTAAGTGCCGTCGAGTCGATTCCAACCCATAGTGACCCTGTACAGGGTTTCTGAGGAGCAGCTACAGTGTGGCGCATTAACCCACAGCTCCACACCAGGACTCCATTATGATCAATACACATGTTTTTATATATATATATATATATACATAGAGAGAGTTGTTGTTGTTATTAAGTGCCATCAAATAGGTCCCAACTCATAGCAACCTTGTATAGGGTTTCCAAGGAGCAGCTGGTGGCTTTGAACCATAGACCTTGTGGTTCGCAGTCCAGTATTGATCCTACAACATCATACTATGAGTTCACAGAAATGCACACATGGATACAAGTGTATATAGATGAAGGATACATTGAGAAACATAAGTTTCACAGATTGATATTTTGTTTCATAAAGGTTTCTATGACTTTGTGGCAGTACTTTTTAGACTAACCCTGATATGTTAAACACTTACAACAGTACTCCTTGCTGTCATTAGTTGTTAATAAATTTGATTCTAAATTCATAACGACCTCACGCACATGAAAACACAACGCCGCCCGCTCCTCCGCCATCCTTACCACTGGTATGTTTTATCCGTGTTTGTGATGCCTGAACTAGTTCATATTTCACCGAGGGTCTCCCTAGCCTTCCATTTCACCAAACGGGATGTCCCCTCCAGGGATGGAATTGGACAATAACTGGAACACCCCTAGTCAGTTTGCAATAATTCCAGTGAATATTGCACACAGACAAATGCATCCAGATGACAGGTGTTTATCCAAACAACATTCTGTAATAAGAAGATCAAGATGTTTCAGGGTGGATCAGAAAGCCACTGAAAACAATGCATGTCTACTTAACAGAATGGAATGAAAACATATGAGCAACCGATTTAGGGTTGTTGTTGTTGTTGTTAGGAATTGTTATTGTTGTTGTTAGGTCTTGATGAGTTGGTTTCAATTTAGATCAATCCTACGCACAGCTGAACGAAGTACTGCCCAGTCCCGCGCCTTCCTCACACTCGTTACGGTTCATGTGTTCAACCCACAACTTGTCCTTTGTTGTAAATTTGCCCTCACTTTGAAATGATTGAACCAGTCTTCTCCCAACAGATTCCTCACCACAGATGTGTAACCTGCTTCACGTGTAACTTTCATATCACTGAAAAGTGTTTGAGACCTGTCTTGCACAAAACCCAAAGAGCCAAACCTGCTACTAAAGAGCTGTTAGCTGACCCTATGCACAACAGAACGAAACACTGCCCGATCCTGCTCCAAACTCATTATCATTGCTACTCCTGAGCTCATTACTGCTGCCACTGTGCCAATCCATCTCACTGGGGGTCTTCCTCTTTTTCTCTGACTCTCCACTTTACCAAGCATGATGTCCTTCTCCAGTAACTGGTTGGTCCTATAATGTGTCCAAAGTATGAGAAATAAAATCTGACCATCCTAGACTCCAAGGAGCACTCTGGCTGTACTTCTTCCAACACAGGTGTGTTAGTCCTTTTGGCAGTCCATGGTACTTTCAATATTCTCCTCCCACACAATCACTGAAATGCGTCAGGATTTAATCAGCAAACAACATTTCTGACTTGGGTCCAAAATAAAGAAACCCCAGCACCCTCCTAACTCCTAGCAACCCTGTAGGAAGAGTACAGCTGTCCTATAGGGGTTCTGAGGCTGTAAATCTTTACAGGAGCTAACAGCCTCATGTTTCACCCTCAGAGCGGCGGGTGGGTTCGAACCATCCACCTTGGTGTTGTCAGCCCTACTGTGTAAGAGAGTCAAGCAAACAAACACAGAAATGCCCAGTGAAGAAAACCAGAATCAATTTAAGCTTCTTCAGTAGGCAACTTTAGAATACAAAGGTCACGGTGAGCAGCCAAATTCTTTTCCTGGTATGTTTCCAGAGTCGAGCTAAAATGGCACGGATTCGTGAATACATAATAGAAAAACCAATACAGTTAAAAGGGTGGGGGAGAATGGAGGAATATAAAACTTTGCATTAAATTGACGCTCAATGGAAAACACATGTGGAGCTCTCATTGGTGTTGGAATTGTGGATGGCAGTCAGAGAAACTGAACGTGGTACCATATTTCCCAAGAGAATAAATCGGGGAGCCGGGTAACAAAGACTGAAGACAGTCCGGAATGCGTTCAGAGACTGGCCATCCACTTTCTTTGCAATATTGCATGTGTTCCATTTCTGGGCAAAGCATGTGTCTATGTGCTCGGGAGACGTGGGTTAAGACTGAAGGCCAGCTTTGTTGTTGTTAAGTGCTGTGGAGTTGGTTCCAATTCATAGCGACCTTGTACAGGGTTTCTGAGGCTGTAAATCTTTATGGGAGCAGAAAGCCTCATCTTTCTCCCATGGAGCAGCTGGTAGTTTCAAACTGCTGACCCTGAGGTTCATAACCGCCAGCTTTGAAACTTAATAAATTGCATCAAGGGAGAGCTCTGATGGCACTATGGTTTAGACATTGGGCTGGTAAGGAAACAGAAGGTCCATGGTTTAAACCCGCCGGCCACTCCGAGGGACAAAGATGTGGCAATCTTTTCCGTAAAGCCTTATCGTTTTGGAAACCTAATGGGGCGGCTGTCCTCTTGTCTTACAGCATTGATAGGAGTTGAAATCGATCCTGCAGCACTGCGTTGCAGAGACAGCATCGAAGAGTTCTACTAAAGCAAACAGTGAAGTTCTCGGACGCTGACCCAAAGCTCTGTGGTTCGAATCCACCTGCGACCCTGTTCAAGAACGCAGCTGGTGCCCTTCTCCCATAAAGGTCACTGTTGCGTGAGGCCGAGCCAATTCCGACTCACGCCACCTCTACGAGACAGAGTCCAACAGACTGTTGTTTGTACAGGGTTTCCTTGTCTGTCATCTTCATGGGGGCACATTGCTAAGCTTCTTCCTCTCTGAAACCTCTGCTGGGTTTGAACTGCTGGCCTTTTGGTGACCAACTGACCTTTTAACCATTACATCCCCAGCACTCCTTCCCTTCAGGTTTCTGCTGAGGAAACCCTATAGGCAGTTCACCCCCATTACATGGGGTGGCTATGACGTAGAATTGATGGTACAAAACAACAACAACATCAGTACTAATCGAAAGGCTGGTACCTATTACCCATCAAAACATATTTTGGAAGACAGACCTGGTGATTTGCTGCCACAAAGGTGACAGTCTAGGAAATCCGGTCTGTTCAATGGGGTTGACATAAATCAGCATCAACTTAACAGTGCCCACCAACAAGACTCTGTGGTACCACAGTTGAAAGGGCTGGAGATCTCCTCCCATCAAAGTCAGAGCCTAGGAATCCCTAGAGGACAGTTTTACACTGTGACGCAGGGGGTGACTAGGAATCTAGCCGAGTGAATAGCATCATAACTCTGAGGAAGAGGAAGCTTGATTGAATGGCTCCCGTACTAAACCAGTGTTGAGGGAACGCCTCAGGTATTCAAGAGCCTTCTCCCTACCACCCCGTGGTGTCCACAAACACATCTCCCATATTTTAAAAAAGCAAATGTTGAAGCTGTGTTCCACCAGAAATATGGAGACCTATTTCTCTTCTGTCCTCCAAGAAATGGATGAAGGGGCAAATGTGCTATGGAAAAGATATCTCAACAGTGCTCCTTAGAAGCCATTATGGTGAGTTTTCATGCAAACCGCAAGGTCAGCAGTTCGAAACTACCAGCTGTTCCGTGGGAGAAAGATGAGGCTTTCTGCTCCCGTAAAGATTAACAGCTTCGGAAACCCTGTACTGGGTCGCTATGAGTCGGAACCGACTCAACGGCACATAACAACAACAACAACAATAGTTTGATATATTATCAGAAGGGACCAGTCCTTGGAGAAGACCATCGTATTTGGTAAAGTGGAGGGTCAGTGAAAAAGAGGAAGACCCTCAACGAGATGGATTGGCACAGTGGCAGCAGCAATGGGTTGAAGCAGCAGCAATTCTGAGGCAGGTGCAGGACCAGGTAGTGTTCCGTTCCATCCTACATAGAGCTGGAACCAACCCGACAACACCTCACAACACAACAAAACAGTTCTTAGCAAATACGGGACATTTGCAACCTTCCCCAGACCTGTGTTGGGACTAAGACACCTGCCAGGGTGAGTGTGGTCCATCTCCCCAGCCGGCCAGAACATGACTCTCTCCTGGCGTCTGCTCACCTATTGGAAGAGATACTGGTTCGTGGCCTATGCCCAGATTTTCCAAAATCTCCCCCTCTCTCCCACCCCAGAAAAACTTTAAAAACAAGCAAACAACCCAATTCCATCAAGTTAATTTCTATTCCAGGCAACCCCGAGTGTGCAAGAGTAGAAGTATGCTCCGCAGAATGAAAACCTTTCTGAAGTAGATTTTGAGGGTTTTTTTCTGATGTACTTGTGGGTGATTGGAACCACCAGCTTTTCAGCAAGTACCTGAGTTGTAGACGGGTTGTATCGTCCCAGGGACTCCTGTGAATGTACAAGAATCCTCAAGAAAGACTGGGTGCTTGCAGGCAGGACGCTGGCTTGCAGAATGTGCCCTTTGGACATTGAAATGAATGTATGCTTTTTTGCTTTGTTCATTTGTAAACGATAAAATGTAAATGGGAAACCATAGGGAGGAAGTAGGTTACCTGTTGTTGCAATGAGGGGATTGTAATCATTGAGATGAAGCAAAATGTATAATTTGTTGAATGTAAAGCTTAATGATCTTATCTGTAAACCTTCACCCAATTCACAATTAAAAAAAAAAAAAAGAACAAAGAATCCTTCTAGTAAAAACTTGGCAAATGCCTGCATCTTTCTGCAAACATCTGGAGTGTTGATGGGTACGTTTGATTGAATACAGTGTTGAAGCCTTTGTGTATTTTGAGTGTCTTCCAACCTAGGGCTCATATTTTTCAATTATATAACACACAGTATTCTGCTGGGATCCATAGGGTTTTCAAGGGCTGATTCTTGGAAGGAGATCACCAGGACTTTCTTCCTACTCTCTTATAGTCTGAAAGCTCCCCCTGAAACCTTGCCCACCAGGGGTGACCCTGCCTGCTGTTTGAAATACAAGTGGCCTAGCTTCTTGTAGTCCATCAGACAAAGTTCTGTTGGGATCTATTGGGGTTTCTCTGGTTTGTTTTTGGATGTGGATTGCCAGGACTCTCTTCCTAGTCTTTCTTAGTCTGGAAGTTGCTGAAATCTGTCCACCGTGGATGATCCTGCTGGTATTTGAAAACTGGCCTAGCTTCCAATACTATATTGACAACATTCTGCTATATCCCATAGGGTCTTTGTGGGCTGATTCTCAGAAGTAGATCACCAAGCCTTTGTTCCTAGCCTCTCTTAGTTTAGAAATGTCGCTAAAACCTACTTCTTCATGGATAAGCCTGCTGGTGTTTGACATATTGACAGTATAGCTCCCAGCCCTTTACTGGACAATGTTCTGTTAGGATCCACTGGGCTTTCCTTGGCGGAGTTTGGGACGTAGATCTCCAGAACTTTCTTCCTAGTCTCTCTCAGTCTGAAATCTCCGATGAAACCTGTCCACCACGGGTGACCCTGCTGGTGTTTGAAATACCAGTAGTATAGCTCCAAGCACTCTATTGGACAATTGTTTGTTATGATACATAAGGTTTTCATTGGCAGAGTTTTGGAAGAAGATGTCCAGAACTTTCTTCCTAGTCTCTCTCAGTCTGAAATCTCCCCTGAAACCTGTCCACCACGGGTGACCCTGCTGGTATTTGAAATACTGATGAAGTAGCTTCCAGCACTCTGTTGGACTGAGACAGACTAGGAAGAAAGTCCTGGTGATCTACTTCTGAAAACCAGCCTGTGGAAACTCCATGGATCACAATCAAATATTGTCTGATTAGTGCTGGAAGCTATGTCATTAGTATGTCAAATCCCAGCAGGGTCACCCATGGTGAAGGGGTTTCAGCAGAACTTGGAGACTAAGACTATGAATAAAGTCCTGGTGACCTGCTTCTGGAAACCAGCCCATGGAAACCCCATGGATCACAACAAAACATTGTCCAATTAGTGCTGGAAGAAGTTATGTCATTAGTATTTTACATACCAGCAGGGTCACCCATGGTGGATGGGTTTCATTGGAACTTCCAGACTAAGACTAGCAAGAAAGTCCTGGATAAACAAACTGAGGTACATTTGTTGTTATTGTTGTTTGGTGCCATTGAGTTGGTACCGACTCACAGAGACCTGATGCACAATAGAATGAAATACTGCCCAGTCCTACACCACACAGAAATTTTGTTCTTAACCAGAAATAGCCCGTGCCCAATGCCATCAGCCAATTAACAGAATTCCTACATAGGGTTGCCAACACTGTAAATCTTTACGAAACTAGTAACCTCGTCTTGTCTCCAAGGAGCAGCTGGTGGGCTTGAACTGCTGATTTTGAGATTATCCAGCTTAAGCTACTGAGCAACCAGGGCTCTTTATTATTAGTGGTAACTGTTAAGTCAGTTTGAACTCACAGTGGCCCTACAACAGAATAAAACCCTGCCCTGGCTGCATCATTCTCATGTTTGAGCCCATCGCTGCTGCCACTATGCCAATCCATCTCATTGGGGGTCTTCCTCTTTTTCTCTGACCCTCCACCTTACCAAGCATGATATCCTTCTCTAGCCACTGGTCCCTCCTGACAATATGTCTGAAGTATGAGAGATGAAATCTGCCCATCCTGGCCTCCAAGGAGCACTCTAGCTGTACTTCTTCCAACACAGATCTGTTGTATGTACAAAGCATCTGATTTAATTAAAGGCAGTACCATTGCAGACTCTGGGCGTCTAAGGGAAAACCTAGAAGATGGTTAACGTCCATTTCCTGAAAAGTTTTTCAGTTCCTGGCATCTTCCCAAAGTTGGCTCCTTCGGAGTTATATTTAGTCTGACACACATATGATTAAACTATGTGCTCACCTGTATACTTCGCACCTCAGAGGTCTCCAGGTGGAGGAAAGGGCCGATGCCCCCCTGCACCTGGTGCCGCATAATTAATCTCACGAAAACACCACTTAGATTGCCCCAAAGCAAGACCATCCCAGAGATGCCTCCACTGCCAACAAAGTAGAACAAAAGCCACACCCCCAGATATTGCAAGCCCACCACCATTCCATCTACATTGTTAGGTGTCATCGAGTCGGAACAGACTCACAGCGACCCCGTGAACAACAGAACAAAACACTGCCCGGTCCTATGCCAACCTCACAACTGTTGTAACACTTGAGCCCATTGTTGTTGTCACTGTGCCAACCCATGTCGTTGGGTGTCTTCCTCTTTTTCACTGACCCTCCACTTTAGCAAGCATGATGTCCCTCTCCAGGGACTGGTCCCTCCTGATACTGTGCCATCCTCTGTGAATTGATTTTCTTGAGTTGTTGTCATCAACTTACACACTATCCACTGACCTCAAGTCCATTTCCTATAAGACAGAGTAGAACTGCCCCATTGGAATTCTGGGACTTTAAATCTTTCTGGGACCACCTTTCTGAACGATTCGAACCACCAATCTTTCAGTTGGTTGTTGCTGGTAGTTACGGGCCATGGGGTAACTCTGTATAGAGTTTCTGAACCAGTAAATCTTTACGGGAACAGAAAGCCTCATCTTTCTCCTGCAAAGTGGCTGGTAGATTCGAACTGCTGACCTTGTGGTTAGGAGCACAGCTCATAATCTCCTACGCTACCAAAGCTCCACGGGGTAGAACTGCCCAACAGGACTTCCCAGACTATAAATCTTTACAGGACCAGATTGTCTCATCTTTCTGGGAGGTTTAAACCATTAGCCTTTTGATTCTCAGAGTAGAACTGCCTCATACAGTTTTCCAGACTGTAAATCTGGAAATGTGCAATTCGACCACCTCAATGTTCTGGAAGGTTCAAACCACCAACCATTTGGTTAGCACGGCAATGCTTGAAGCTCATTTCACTACTGGGACTTCTAAGGAGGCAAGAAACTGGATCAGTTTGTTGGAAGGGCTGATGGGAAATTGATGGAGAATCTGCCTCATCTTCTGGTGACTTCAGAATTGTCATATGTTAAATACAGCAGAACATGGCCCCTGGGTGATTGAGACGTGTCCTTGCTCACTAATTGTCATATGTTAAATACAGCAGAACATGGCCCCTGGGTGATTGAGACGTCTCCTTGCTCAGTAACGAGCCCCTGGGTAGTGTAAATGGTGAGCGTTTGGACAGCGGATTCAATGGTTGAAGGTTTGAATGCATCCAGTGGCGCCTCATCTTATACTGCAGAGATATCAGTCATTGAAACTCGTTTGTAGAACAGTTACCGAAAGAGCAACTCTTGGTCTCTCTCAGTCCAGAGCAAAGGACAGTGAGGAAAACCAAAGACTGAAGGAAACAAAGAATCCAAGGGGAAGAAGGAATGCAAACTCTAGTCTCCACCACCATCCATGAGACCAGAAGAACCACATAGTGCCTGGGTATCACTACTGACTTTGGTTTGGATTGAGTGGGAGAAAAACGTGAAGCAAAAGTCAAAATCATGAAAAACACTAAGTTTACTGGCTAAATACAGACTAAATAAACCCCTGAGTCTACTCCCTTAATCACCCATGAAGTGCACAACTGAACCTCCCCATGGGTCACGTTTTGGTTAAACTCTAGGGGTCCTGGTGTGGCCCTGTAGGAACAGTACTGAACTGCTAATATGAACATCAGTGATTCATAACCAATAAAGGCTCCTTGGAAACCCTAGACAGGGTCTCTATGAGTCTGAGCCAACTTGACAACACTTAACACCAACAACAAATACCAAGAACACAGCGGATAGTTTATTCAGTGAGCAATCAAATCAGAAGCTGATCAACTGCTAAGAAGAATAAACCAGATCAGCATTTGCCCAATGACAAAGTTCAGAAAGCAGGAAGAGACAGGGAAGAAGGAAAAATGGAAACAGGGATCACAGGGAGGAAGAGGGAGGAGTGTTGTTATAGTGTGAGGATTGTTCTGTAAACGTGGGCACAAATCATAGTCAAATGTAAAACAAACCAACATTCAAAACCAACCCTGTACGGCACAGTTCTACTCTGACACACACGGGGCACCATGAGTGGGATCTACTTATGAAAAATCATCCACTGAGAACCCTGTGGAGCACA
>NW_006408964.1:432265-435250 GCF_000296735.1 Chrysochloris asiatica
TTATTATTATATTTAAGGTTCACTTTGTGAAATCTTTATTTGAAGGTGTGGCATGTATACAGGTAACAAAACGTTGAACATTCCAGCACTCTTCACCTGCACAGTTGAGTGACGTGAAATGGCTCACATGTTGGTTGACCATCACCACTAACTGCTTCCAGATTGTCCCCTGTCATGCTGAACACCCTTAAACACTCAACTACTGACTCTTTCTCACCCAGGGGGTTTTGTTGTTGTTGTTAAGTACCGTGGAGTCGGTTCCGACTGACAGTAACCCTCCACAGGGTTTCCGAGGCTGTAAATCTTGACGGGAGCAGAAAGTCTCATCTTTCTGCCGTGGAACAGCTGGTAGTTTCCAACTGCTGACCCTGAGGTTAGCAGCCCGAATCGTAACCACTACACTATCAGAGCTCCGTCACCCAGGGGGTAGAGTTATGAAAATGGAATGGGCTTTGGGGAGCACTGGGGTTGGTTGTCCACTTGTTTGTGGGGCCAGGACTCTGATCTTCTTAGAAGCTGACCCATCACCCTCTGGCTGAGGTCTTGACTTAAGGTCACGGGACTTCCTTCAGCTTCTCCCTAACTCTCTCAGGGTCAGGGGCTGTCGACAGCCTGTTATGACCTAGAACTGCTGTGTTTTGAGGATTCTTGGCAGGAAAGCATATGGAATCCGTGTGTGGAACAAGCCTGGCTCTGTCTAGTGTGTGTGATCATAAAGAATTCATTCTGTCTCCGCAGTATCTTTCAAATCTATTCCAAGGTGGGGTTCTTTGTTGGGTTTTCTTCTCCATCTCTGTCTCTCTTTGTTTCCATATCTCTGTCTCTCCCTGTTTCTATATCTCTTCTCTTTGTCTGCATCCCACCCCTGCCCCCATCTTTCTCGTATCTGTCTGTATCTCCCTTTGTTTGTCTTTCTGTAGGTCTCTCCCTCTCTGCCTCTCTCGCCTGTCTTTCTGTCTGTCTATGTGTCTTTCTACTCACTCCCTCTCTGTGTCTCTGTCTCTTTCCTTTCTGTCTCTGTCTGTCTATAGCTACCTCTCTTTTTTTCCCTCTAGGTCAATCTGTCTGTTTTTATCCTCCAGTCTGTCTCTCTTCCTACCTTTGTCTCTGCCTCTCTCTCCTCTCTCCTCCCTTCTTCTCTCTCTGTCTCTGTCTTCGTCCACCTTTCACTGACTCTCGGCCCACACCAGTGTGTGGACCCCAGCTGTCTCTGCTCACACAGCGTCTGAGTCTTTCCTAGTAGACCCTTCCACCACACACACACACACACACACAGCCTTTACTCTCTGCCAACCCAAAACTGTCCCTCCTCTCCAAATGTCTGGCTTTGAACACACTGTTGATGCTCTTGCCTCCCTGCACAGTGCATCAAAGCATTCTTGGTGCCTTACCCAGGACGCATATGTGCACATGGGAGCTAAACACACACAATCAAAAAGCAGGTGTGAGAACAAGGAATATAATTTCCCAGGAGCCGAAAGGGAACCAACATGCCTGTCATGATGTCGTCGCTAAGCCTAAAATCACAAACCTGGACGCGTTGCCGACTTCTCATTTCTGGGGCCTGGGCCTGTTTTAGGGAATGCTAGTGTTCTGTATTCTCCAGCACTCAACTTGGGAAATGTCGGCGGAGAGCCGAGCTGTATGTTAATTCTCCATGCCTTTCTTCCTGGGTACTGCCGGGTTCAAGCACCAACCATCAGGTTAATAATCAAGCACAGACCTTTTGAACCACAGAGAGTTCAAAGTCAGGAAGACCATATGGAGGATCTGCTTCAAGATGGTCTGAATATTGGGAATGTGTTGATAACAAGCATTCTCACTTCATAGGGAGTTTATACAATTTCTCCAACCATCGAGCTGTATCCAAGTCGCATTATAATCTTGAAACAATCAAGAAATAATACAGTCAAGGGAAAATATCTAAACAAACTCATTAGATGGCATGTTCCTTAAAAAAATAAAACTTCAAAATCCTAATCCAAGTTGGGTCAATTGCCTCATATGCATGTGAAAGCTGAACAGTGAATAAGGAAGACCGTAGAAGAATTGATTTTGCGTTATGGTGTTGGAGAAGAATATTGAAAGTGCCATGGGCTGCCCAAAGAACCAATAGATCTGTGTTGGAAGAAATGTAGCCAGAGTGTTCCTTGAAGGCCAGACCAAACTTCATCTCTCATACTTCATACATGTTATCAGGAGGGACCAGTCCCTGAAGAAGGACATCATGCTTGGTAAAGTGGAGGGTCAGTAAAAAAGAGGAAGACCCCCCAACGAGATGGATTGGCCCAGTGGCAGCAGCAATGGGCTCAAATATAACAATGATTGTGAGGTTGTTGTACGGCCTGGCAGCATTTCATTCTGTTGTGTATGGGGTCACTATGAATCGGGACTGACTTGACGGCATCTAATAACAAAAAGTTTAGTTAATTCTTTTTTTAAAATGTCTATTTTCTACCCATAAAAACAACTCTGAACAATTCTTTAACTATATTGTGAATGACTTTATGATGAATCTCATAATAACATATGGCAAAGGACCTCTTTTCAGAGTAAGTTTTCCAGAGAATTTGAAGACACAGTTCTTGGCAACATATGTTTTGTGTTTTGCAAAAATGAAATCGTTCATTTCTCTAAACAGCTAGATGTGACTGGTTCATTATCCATGGATATCAACTTAATGCTGACTCATGATGACCCTGTAGGACACAGGAGGACCACTCCACACAGTTTACACAGCTGTTGTCTTGATGGGACCAGATCACCTGGTGTTTCTGCAGAGGAGCAACTGGTGGATTTGAACAGCCGACCTTTCTGTGAGCAGCTGAGCACTTAACCACTGTTCCATCAGGGATACTTACTCAACACTGTTTCCAACTCAGATAAAATTGCATTTGCCAATCCCACTTTGGTTCATCGCAAACACAGAGTTCAAGCAAAAATCATCAAGCGGACTCTTTTGTTAACTTCTTGCCTGAGAAAGCT
>NW_006408964.1:435655-437148 GCF_000296735.1 Chrysochloris asiatica
GAATACCTGTCAGAGAATGAAAACTCCAATATTTCCTATGAAAACAAGCTGTAGGATAAGATAAGGCATTCTACTTCTGACAAAATTCACAACCTCGGGAACCGTCTGACCTCCAGCGTTAGTATGAGTCAGCATGGAAACATGAGGGCAGCGAGTGTAGTACGGGAGACGTGGGTTCGATTCCCAACCAATGGTTCCTCATGTGCAGCAGCCACAGTATGTCTGTGGGGACTTTCATGTGACTGGGGTGCTGAGCAGGTCCTGGTGGGGCTTCCTGACTAACAGAGACTAGGAAGAAAGTCCTGGAGGTCTGCTTCTGAAAACAGCTAGTGAAAAACCCTGCAGAACTTGGATTTGACACGAGACTGGGAGACGTTTCACTTTGTGGTGCGTGGGGTCTCCCTGACATCAGTTCACCAGTGCGACAGATATCCACAAACCAGCCTTCCACAGAAAACTTCAGTGACACAAACCCACTACTTTCAGTGAACAGAGTGGTTTCATGAAGGAAGGTCCGTGTGCCTCAGGAATGTGATAAGAAATGGATTACTCACATCCAAGAATCTCTTTCCTGCTGGACAGTTCACGCTGGCAGAAACCCCACTGGAGACTTCAACGTTCAAGTGCTGTGAAGACTTGATAGTCCTGGGAAATGAGGTGAGACCCAAGGAGAGAGGAGAAAGCTTGAGGCATCACACCCCACTTATAGGGAAGACAAGGATGGGGGTGCCTCCCTCAAAATACCTGAGCTTTAATAATGGTACACACTGAGTCCCAGTGTGGCACTGTCGTATAAGCACTGGACTACTGATCTCTGGGTCTGTGGTTCAGACCCACATGCCATTCTTCAGAGACCCTATACAGGGTTGCTGAGTCAGAAGCAATGGGGCATAACTTAACCAGAGAATCCTCAATACACACAAGGACTGAACCATGAAGGGGCATCAGCAGCCACCCAGGTCCCGCGACAGTTAGGGAGAAGCTGAAGGAAGTCCCACGCCCTTGAATCAAGACCTCCGCCAGAGTGGAATGTGTCACCTTCTAAGAAGACCTGAGTCCTGACCCCACAGGCAAGCAGAGGACCAGCCCCAGTGCTCCCCAAAGCAAAGCCCATTTCATTTTCACAACTCTACAAGCTGAGTGGGTAAGAGTCCTTAGCTGAATGCTTAAGGGTGTTCAGCATGACAGGGGAAAATCTGGAAGCAGTTAGTGGTGATGGTCAACCAACATGTGAGCCATTTCACGTCACTCAACTGTGCAGGTGAAGAGTGCTGGAATGTTCAACGTTTTGTTACCTGTATACATGCCACACCTTCAAAAAAAGATTTCACAAAGTGAACCTTAAATATAATAATAACAAATATTATCCTTGGTGTCATGTTGAAATTTCTCCTTCATTTGATACAACACCAGACTCTATAGGTGTGTCAGCAAACAAAGCAAAAGAACAAGAAAGTACAACACATGCCCTAAAGATGATTTTGACTCTTAGA
>NW_006408964.1:439518-442793 GCF_000296735.1 Chrysochloris asiatica
TGAAGATGTTGCTTCATGAAAAGGGAATTTGAAACCCCGTCTTCCAGGAATCCTCTCCTCCCCGGCTGACCTCAGATCTGGGCTTTCTGCCCAAATTTCAGTTCTGACAAGAGATAGTGATTTCATTGAAACCAAGTGCATTTTAGGATCCAAAAACTGCGATCCTAGAACTCGGGGGACTTGTGGCACCATCGTTGTCTCATGTGGAGCCTCTGACTTTAGCGCATGTGGACAGGAATTTCCAGGAGTCTGGAAACACTCTGCATTTTAGTTCCCCAACGTAAGCGTTCCGACAGATGGTCTGGCTAATTTTATAACAAGTTATGCAAGAAAGGAAATTAAAACAGGCCAAAGGATTTCTAAAGAGAGATGCAAGAAAGGTTCTGTTGACTTTTATTTTTAATTTCATTTACTGTGGTGGATCTATATGACAGAAAAATCTGCCCTGTCAACATTTTCTTTTTAACAAGGCAATTCGGTAGCACCAATGACTTCTCTTCAAGTTGTAGGACAATCAACAATCTCAATTTCTGGATTTTTTTCTCCCTCTAATTTTTGTTGATTCTTTAACGTCAGCTGCATACCTTAAAAAGAAAAAAAATTTTTTTTTTTGGCCTGAGGTTGGAGCTAACCCTGGGACAAATGGTTGTGGGTGAGGATGTATTTCAGGAGACGTAAACTGTATTTATTCAGCAAACGCTTTCTTAAGCATTTGACTATAATCTACATCTAATTTCCAATTGTTTGTGGCTGGCTGAGTCTGTTTTATAGTCTGTTACTCTTTTGAGGTAGGGTTGTTGTTGTTGTTGTTGTTGTTGTTGTTAGGCACCGGTGAGTTGGTTCCCAGTCACAGTGACCCAATGCACAACAGAACAAAACCCCGCCCAATCCTGCACACACCTCACAATTCTAGTCATGCTTCAGCCCATTACTGCTGTCACTGTGTTAATCCATCTCACTGGGGGTCTTCCTGTTTTCTCCTGACCCTCCACTTTACCAAACATGATGTCCTTCTCTAGGGACTGTACCCTCTTGACAACATGTCCAAAATATGACCAACAAAGTCTGGCCATCCTGGCTTCTAAGGAGCATTCGAGTCGTACTTCTTCCAACATAGATCTGTTGGTTCTTTTGGCAGCCCATGGCACTTTCAATATTCTCCTCCAACACCATAACCCAAAAGCATCAATTCTTCTACGGTCTTCCTTATTCACTGTCCAGCTTTCACATGCATATGAGCTTATTGAAAACACCATGGCTTGGGTCAGGCGCACCTTAGTCCTCAAGCTGACATCTTTGCTCTTCAATATACTAAAGAGGTTTTGTGCAGCAGATTTGATTTCTCGATGGGACACTGGTTAATATGTGGGTAGGTTGGGAAATTCCATAGGTTCAGAAACAAATTGTCATCCATACCCTAGGATTCTAGTAGATGATTTGCATAAAACCACAGCCCTGCTACTGATGAGTTGACTCCAAATCACAGTGACACTGTGGGACAGAGAAGCAGTGGCCCTGTTGGGTTTCCAGGAGTCCTCTTGCTGGCAGCGAACTGTCTCGTCTTTCTCCTATTGAATAGCTGGTGCTTTCCAACGGTCTATTTCCAGGTTAGCAGTTGGGAACTTAACCACTAAAGCATTAGAGAGCTCTAATTGGAGGAGGAAACAGCACATAGAAACATTTGTTCACTGAATATTTAAACAAAGTAGTTGTCATTTTAGACTTTTGAGTAGAGGAGACCCCGTATACAATGTTTCTCGGTCCGGCAAGATCTTCAAGATTGTAGCAGTCCCAAGTCCAGGGTTGTGGTCACTGTGTAGTCTTCTGACTGCTTTCCAACCTAGAGGCCTCATCTTCCAGCACCACATAGGACAATGTTTTGGTGTGAGGATCCGTTGGTGAATCTTCAGAATTCGAGCACCTGGACTTTTTTTCTAGTCTTAGCCTGGCAGCTTCACTGAGAACAGTCCCCTGCTGGGATTTGCAATGCCGTTAATATAGCTTTCAGCATCACAGCAACATGCAAGCCACCCCAGTCAGACAAAATGATAGACCGGTGATGGAGAGAGATGTTAATACCCACCTAACCCCACCAGCAGGAGTCTGGTGTGGCGCTGTGGGTTCATGCGCCAGGCTGCAAATCCATTTGAACTGCAAGGTTGGCGGTTCAAGCTCACCAGCTGCTCCTCGAAAACCCTATACAGGGTCGCTATGGGTTGGAATCGACTCAATGACACTTAACAACAACAAAAACCCCACCAGCTGCTCCTTGGACACCCTACACAGGGTCACTATGAGTCAGAACCGACTCGGCAGCATTTAACAATAACACGCCCACCTACCCACAGCCTTCAGTATGGATTGTACATCAACGTAAAGAAAACAGAAATTCTCACCACTGGACCAATAAACAACATGCATATAAAGGGGGAAAAGTTTGAAATTGTCAAAGACTTCATTTTGGTTGTATCAATCATCAACACTCATGGAAACAGCATTCAAGAAATCAAATGAGGTATGGTATTAGGCAAATCTGCTGTACAAGACCTCTTTAAAGTGCTGAAGAGCAAAGATGTCAGCTTGAGGACTAAGGTGCGCCTGACCCAAGCCATGGTACTTTCAGTAACCTCATATTATGCATGTGAAAGCTGAACAGTGAATAAGGAAGACCGTAGAAGAATTGATGCATTTGAGTTATGGTGTTGGAGGAGAATATTGAAAGTGCCGTAGAACCAACAGATCTGTGTTGGAAGAAGTACAGCCTGAATGCTGTATGGTGAACTAGCTTAGTAGGTGAATCAGGTGAAGGTACTTTATGATCCGGTGGCTGTAGTTTGCTGTTATAAGCAGATGAACATTTTACTACCTGAAACACTCATCCCAAACGTCAAACGATGAATGAAATTGATTGAGCCTAACTTCTCTTTTATATTATGCTATTTAATCAAGGACTTTTGGGATGGAATTGTAGGATCAGCACTGGGCTTTGAACCACAAGGTCAGCGGTTCAAACCCACCAACTGCTCCTTGGAAACTCTGTCCAGGGTCTCCATGAGTTGAAACCAACTTGACGGCACTTAACAACAACAACATGTAACCAGGCACACAAGTCCTGGTTGTGGTGTAGGTGAGCATTCCACAGCTAACCAGGAGGTGGGTGGCTCAAATCTGAGGCAGAAACACCTGGTTATCTGTTCCAATAAACATGAGCATTTAGTACCCGCTTGACCTAGCCTCAATAGCTTAATAATCAGAACTCAACTAGAGGAAAGTTT
>NW_006408964.1:444018-454028 GCF_000296735.1 Chrysochloris asiatica
GCCGCTCCGCGGGAGAAAGATAAGGCTTTCTACTCCCGTAAAGATTTACACCCTCGGAAACCCTGTACAGGGTCGCTATGGGTCGGAACTGACTCGATGGCACTTAACAACAACAACATTGATGTATTAAGGAACCCTGGTGACAAAATAGGTTAAATGTTGGTCTACTCACCACAAGGTCAGCGGTTCAAGCCCACCAGCTGCCCCTCGGAAGCCCTATGCAGGGTCACTGTGAGTTGGAATCAACTGGAGGGAAGTGGGTTTTGTTTTATTTTTGTTTTTTGGAGATCTGATTCAGTACCTCAGAATCGACGGTTCATTAGCACTGTGTCCGGTCTCTCTCAGTGCCTGGCAAGCAGATAGGAGCGTGTATGATTGAATGAGGGTGTAAAGTCCTCATTTAATTGTACAACCCAGTAGGTTCCCAAGGAGAACATTTTCTGCATCGTTTACGGCTACAAGTCAAGAGTCCATCAAGAAACCTTGGTTGTGGTCAGAACTCAGAACTCAGTAAAAACTGCAAAAAAAAAGGGACTAGACTGTCCTATAAAACCACCCCCTGGTCTTTGTGGAAGCAGATATTCAATCAGGCGCTTCATCGGGGACAATCTTGGGAAAGGAGCGTAAACAATCCAATCATGAAACATCTTCAGATGTCTCCATCCCGGGGCTTGGGGTGCTCTGACGCTTTGCCAAACGGGTTTTCCCCAAAGCAAGTTTGCTGAGGTTGTCAGGTTGTTGTTGTTGTTGTTGTTGTCGTGGTTGGGTACCACTCACTTGATTCCAACACGTGACACCCCCATACGGATCAGAGCAGAGCTGTGCCCCGTAGGGTTTCCAGTGGCCGATGTCTCAGACACAGATTGCCAGGTCTTACTTTTGAGGTACCTCTGGGTAGTGTTGAACCTTCAACCTTCAGGTGAATAGCTGTGCATACAATCACTTGTGGAAAACAGGGACTCCTATGTATTTACACATATCTTTGCATACACATTTACAGGGACTCCTGGTGTGGCACTATAGGATAATCACTGCTAACCCCTAGGTTGGCGGTTCAAACCCACCAGGGTACTCTGAAAACACTGCACAGGGTCTCTGTGAGTTGGAACGAACTCAACACTTAACACTATATATCCCAATCCAAATCCATATACACAGATACAGTACTAATGAATTCATTGATTCTGAGGTGCTGAATCAGATCTCCAAGAATCCAAAACAAAACAAAAACCCACTTCCCTCCACTTGATTCCGACTCACAGTGACCCTGCATAGGGCTTCCGAGGGGCAGCTGGTGGGTTTGAACCACCGACCTTGTGGTGAGCAGACCAACATTTAACCAGCAAAGGGCTCAAGGTTATCATTAACTGTGAGAATGGCGCAGGGCCAGGCAGTGTTTCATTCCGTTGTGCAGAGGATCACTATGAGTCAGAACCGACTCCACATCACGCAAGAACCACAACTACATATGAAAGCGGTGCAGCAATTTAGGGAACTCCCCCTCCTTGCTCCAGGTGGTGCAAACTGGTAAGTGCTGAACTACTCACTGAAAAGTCTGACATTCAAGTACCTCAGAAGAAAGGCCTGGCAACCGGCTTCAGAAAAACCATTCCCTGAAAACCCTGCAGAGAGAAGTTGTACCTTGATGATGCTCAGGGGGGCGCCATGAGTTGGGGAATGACTTTGAAGCAAATGGAGTCTTTTTTGTTTTAGTCTATGTAAGGAGGGCTGGTGTGGCGCCAGGTAAGCACCAGACTGCTACTAAGGATTAAGGGTGTCAGTCACCTTAGAGGGTGTGAGACTCAGTCACCTTAGAGGGTGTGAGACTCAGTCACCTCCTTAGTTTCCCTCGGGGGGTCCTGGTCTGACTCCAATTTATAAGACTGCCTTTGGAGAAGCCCTCTCTCTGGCCCAGATGTTGCATCGGGCTCATTTTATCTGACCTTCAGTTGGTGGGACTTTCAGTCCATCACCTGACCGGATTCACCGGACCCCACAGCCTCATGCATCCACAGCCTGTCGTCGGACCTGCCGGTTTGGGGTTCCTCAGCTCCTGAGACTACGTGTGTCATAAGATTCCTCCAGATTGGTCTCCGAAGTACGGATTTGGGACTTTTCAACTCTCTTAACAACTGTGAATCTCAGGAGCTGTTGCGGCCAGCCGCAGAACCTGGAATTTGAGGGCAGGTGATGGGTACCACGGACTGTGGAGAGGTATAACGTGTTGGAAAACTGGAACAGTTGGGATTATCGGGATTATCTTGAACCTCCAATTTATAGGGATCAGCCTGGTGCTGATATTTCTACAAGAAATGATTCCTACAATCCCCAGCAAGATGGCAGCTGCAGGGTTATGATGAGAATCTGGTCAGATGATAGCTCTAGACATGCAAAATAGGAATTTTGTAACGGAATCTCTCTCCCTCCTTTCTCTCCGTCTGTCTGGCTGTCTGTCTTTATCTCTCTTATTTTGTCTTTGTGTCTCTTTCTCTCTCCAAGTCTCTGTCTGTCTGTCTCAAACATACATACACACACACACTTGTGAAGAAAGACAAAACAAAACAAACAAAGAAATGAGTTGTTTGGATAAAAACTTGAACTGAAGGAAAACTTGAGGAGTTTTGTCTTGGTCATCACTAGTTCTAATCAGGATGGAGTAGGGTTTACAAAGCCAAACGTTGTTTCGTCTATTTAATTATAAAAGACTGTGTTCTTGGAGCTATTGGAGTGTATGTATGTGATTAGATAGGTAGATGGATAGATGGATGAGTGGGTGGGTGGATGGATGGATGGGCGGACGGTCGGACAGAGAGAGAGAGAGAGATTGAAAAATTCTAAACCACTTGGCTAGCAGAACGCTGTGGT
Source organism: Chrysochloris asiatica (assembly GCF_000296735.1). Taxonomy (NCBI): domain Eukaryota; kingdom Metazoa; phylum Chordata; class Mammalia; order Afrosoricida; family Chrysochloridae; genus Chrysochloris; species Chrysochloris asiatica. The sequence continues at coordinate 446,884 of NW_006408964.1, forward strand.
CTACAGTGGGAGTCCTCGGTCTGCTTTGTGTCTTGACACCACATGGGATCTTCACGTTAAGGCCCCAATGTTTACTGACCACCATACCAGCAACGAGGCTTAGACAAGTCCGGACAAGTCCAGGCCAGGGCAATTTGTCCTCAGGAAGAACGTGGTTGAAAGCAAATGAACAGTTAGCAGACCGTGCTCATGCAAAATCCTAGGGAGCTTGCCTGGGCGTGTCCTTAATGCCTGGGTGTGTCCTTAACGCCTGGGCGTGTCTTTAACGCCTGGGCGTGTCCTTAACACATGTCCTTAATGCCTGGCTCTGATCTGGAGACTGGAGACTCTCAACCAGTTAGCAGGTGCATGTCCAGGATAAGAAAAAGTAGGATGAGGCCCAGTTCTTCTTTCTCCCTTGCCAAGTGAAGGCGTCCTAGTGTGGTTTTGTAGGATCAGCAGTGGACTGCTAACCACAAGGTCAGCGGTTCTAATCCACCAACTGCTCCTCAGAAACTCTTTATAGGGTCCCTGTATTTCCAAACCGACTCAACAGCACTAATGAACAACAACAACAAAAATAAATAGATATCGCTGGAGTCCTGGTTTGGTGCTGTAGGATCAGCATTGGACAGCTAAATGCAAGGTCAGTGGTTCAAACCTATTAGCTGCTCCTCAGAAACACTGTACAGCATCTCTATGCGTTGGAACTGACTCAACAGCACTTAACAACAACAACAAAATAGATCCATATGGAGTTATGGTGTGGCGCTGTAGGATAAGCACTGGACTGCTAAATGCAAAGTCAGCACTTCAAACCTACCAGCTGCTCCTTAGAAACCCTATACAGGGTCACTATGAGTCAGAACCAACCGGACAGCACGTAACAACACCAACACGAGCACAGTGACACTGTAGGATCAGCACTGGACTGCTAACTGAAAGGTCAGCAGTTCAAACCCACCAGCCACTCCTCAGAAAGCTTCTATAGGTTCCCTATGAGTCAGGACCAAATCAATGACACACCACCACCACCATCATCGTCATATGAAGGAAACACTAGTTCAATCATTCTCTCTGTTGTGGTTGTTGTTAAGTACCACGGAGTTGGTTCTGACTCATAGCGACCCTGGACAGGGTTTCCGAAGCTGTAAACCTTACGGGAGCAGAAAGCCTCATCTTTCTCCCGCAGAAAGGCTGGTAGTTTCGAACTGCTGATTAAGGTTCGAAGCCCGATTCATAACCACTATGCTACCGGAGCTACCTTTGTTAAGCCTGTTACCTGATTTAAATGAAAGGTTGGAGATCCTTTTCATGTGAAAATGGCAAATGCCCACCATGTATCCAAAACCAATCCTATCACCTACTACAACATGCAATTCTGTGTGGATTCCAATCATGGTCCTTCCTCTGCCTCTATGATCCCACCTGAGACCGTAGGGATGCACTTTCCACCCCTTACAATCTTGTGATAATTCCCTTGGTTCTCAATCATAGCTAACAAAAACCATATCTGGGAGTCGGTGGGCTCCATTGGTTGTGTACTTAGAATGAGCTGATGGTTTCCCTCATCAGTATGATTTTGTCTTTTCTGTCTAAGGCTTAATCAAAGGGTCTCTTTAGAACACGTTTGAACCTGGTCTTTTCCTTCTCACCAATCAGTGGCAATGGGCATAGACAGGGGAGTTAGCAAGACCTCTGAGTTTGCAGAATTCTCTCTCCAAAAGAGCATTCTCCCAGGCATTGTAAAACAAAGACACCAACAATATGTTTTCTACTGGCTCTTCGAGTGAATTCTTCCAGCCAGATGGGCCCTTTTTGTTGTTGTTGTTGTTGTTGTTAGCAGTAACAGCATTCCGTCCCTAAAACAACTCTCCCTGTGAAAATAAGCATTTACTTATTTGTGGTTTTCCCTTTTAACAAGCAACCAGAAATCAGATCTCTTTTTTTCTTGTTTTTTTTTCCCCCCTAACCAGAGCCTGATATAATCTAAACAATCTTAGATAAATGTTTATATCAGTTCTCAAAGGGTTTCTTTAAAATGCTCCCCTTTATGTGAGCCACCTGAAAGCTCATATGCTGCAGGATTTAAAACAAGCTTTTGAGTTTTATCAGCAAGGTTAGCTCCCCATTTCACCCATCAACAACAGAAATACCACAAGAGGGTGTGTTTAACAAACAGATTTATTTTCTCACAGTTTTTCAGTAACGTTTGCTACCCATCTATAGCAGAAATGCCACAAGGGGATAGCTTTAACAAACAGATTTATTTTCTCACAGTTTAGGAAACTAGAACACGAAATTCAGGACATCAGCTGTAGGAGAATGCTCTCTCGGTTGGCTCTGGGGGAAAATCCTTGTATCTTTTGAACTTCCACTCCAGGGCGATCTTCATGCGATCTTGGACTCTCTCTTCTCCCATCTCTGATTGCTCCTTTTCTTTCATATCTCATTGTGCCCAGCACAGGGGGCATTTCTTTTTGTGTTTTGTCTCCGTTCTCTAGTGCTACTGTGACAAAAATAACAACAAGGGAATGACTTCAATAAATAGAGATTTCTTCTCTCACCGATTGGTTGGCTGAAAGTCTGAATTGAGGGCACCGGATCTAGGGGAGTGCTCTCCCTTTCTGTCTCCCTCTCTGTGGACTCTAAGAAGGAATGTCCTTGTGTCTTCCAACTTCTGTTCTTGGGTTCCTTGAAGATCTCCAAGCATGATGTTCTTCTCCGGGGAATGGTCCCTCCTGATAATAGGTCCAAAGCATGGGATGAAATCTGGCCATATGGCTTCTAAGGAGCCTTCTGGCTGTACTTCTTCCAACATAGATTGGTTTCTTCTTTTGGCAGCCCATGGCCCTTTCAATATTCCCAACACCATAATTCAAAGGCATCAATTCTTCCACATTCTTCCTTATTCGTGTCCAGCTTTCGCATGCATATGAGGTTATTGAAAATGCCATGGCTTGTGTCTTAATAGAAACAGAAAGCCTCATCTTTCTCCCGTAAAGTGGCTGGTGGGTTTGTACCACTGACCTTGTGGTTAGCAGTCCAGTGTTTATCCTACAGAGCCACCATAGCTCCTGTATCCAGGATGTTGTTCCTGTTAAATACCATCAAGTCCATTTCGACTCATAGCTACCCTGAGCAAGATTTCCAAGGAGTGACTGGTGGGTTTGAACCACCAACCTTGTGGTTAGCAGTCCGGTGCTTATCCTACAGTGCCGCACCAAGACTCCAGGATAGAGATATGATACCCCTGTGTTCTGTTTGCAAGAATTTTCTCTAACTCTAAGACTGTTCCAGGAAAGAGTCTATCTGGGGGAAAAAAGAGACTTAGGTTTATAAAAAAAAAAAAAAAGAAGAAGAAGTTAAGAAGGAAAATGAACATGTTTAGTATTGTGGCTTTGTTTCTGAATGCTCCTGGATCCACCCACCAACACCAAAATCTCATGAATATTGATCAAATGAGAAACGTGGCCCTGGATCCCAGCTCTCCCAGAAATAATACTGTTTCCATGTGAGCAGCTAGGTCAAAGGAATTCTGCTGGTAGAACAGAAACACAGAGATTTTAAACTAAAGGCTAGTCAGCCTGCAGCCACCTCTTCACCCAAACTCCCTTTCTGGGTAAACAAGAGGCAGGGATGTGAAGTCATTTATTCTTATCATTTTACAGAAACCGGAGCCTGACTCTGTAGGGTGGGTGATGCTGGGCTCATAGGGCCCATTGTGTCAAATGTCAGTACTATCGTGGTCTGAGCAGGACTCAACACCTGCACGTCTGGAAAGTTGGTTGTAGTTCATTTCTTAAATTTGTCTTTTCTTTTTTCTCTCCCCTTCTTCCCATCCCTGGAAACCATCAAAGAATGTCTCTTCTAGCATGAAAACCTTTTCTTAAGCTTTTACAATAATAACTTCATAAAATATTTGTCCTTTTGTGACCAGGTTCATCCATGCTGTGAGATGTTTTGCAGGTGCTTCGTTATTCTTCAAGGTAGCATAGTATTCCATTGTGTGTATATACCACAATTTGTTTATCCATTCTTCCATTGATGGGCACTTTGGCTGTCTCCATCTTTTGGCTATTGTAAATAGTGCTGCTATGAACATTGGTGTGTATATATCTTCTTGGATTGTGGCTCTTTTTTCTTGTGGGTAAATACCAAGTAGAGGAATTGCTGGATCATAAGGTATTTCTATTTCCAACCTTCTGAGGAAGCGCCATATTGTTTTCCAGAGTGGTTGGGCCATTTTCCAGTCCCACTAGCAATTTAGGAGGGTCCCAGTCTGTCCACATCCTCACCAGCATTTGTAGTCCCCCCCCTCAAATACAATATATATTTGTAGTCCCCCCGTTAATATTCTCAATATATTAAGTCTTCCCAGAATTGGTAAAACCTCAAAAGTTGGCATGAGGTGTGAAGTTAGGATCTTTATGATAGGAGAAAGCTTCAAAAAGTTAGTGGAAAGATTCCCTTAGTTTTTTTCATTCTGTTTCCCCACAAACTTTTCAAAGGACCCTCGTATGCTCTGGAGTCCTGGTGTGGTGCTGTAGGATTAGCATTGGACTGATAAACCCACCAGGTCAGAAGCCCTAGGTTGGGTCGCCATGAGTTGAAAGAGACTCGCTGACATTTGCCAACAATCACGCATTTTCTGGTTGGAGGAAGGTTGTGTAAATGCCCTTGTTTGGGCCGCCCTAAGTACATGGCATCAGGTTACAAGCATTGATTTTGAAGGATACTGGTTGTGCAGTGGGTTAAGCACTCGGCTGCTCACCAAACGGTTGGAAGTTTGAAACCACCCAGCGGTTCAAAGGGAGAAAGATGTGGCTGTCTGCTTTCACAAAGATTGACCTCCTTGGAAGCCCCGTGGGGCAGTTCAGTTCTGCCCTACAGGACTGGGGTGAGTCGGAATCAAACCAACGGCAATGGGTTTGGGGTTTGGGTGTCAGCTTTGTAAAACATGCACACTTGAAACCAGAATCTCAGTCCTAGAGACCCCGTGTGTGTCAGAGTGCAGCTCCATGCAACTGGTTTTTCAATAGCTGATGTCTCAGATTACCAGGACTTTCTTCCTATGCCTTGGGAAACTTATGGGGTTCTACTGTGCCCTGTAAGGGGCACCATGATGTGAGAAGACGTCCAGGCTCAGTGATGAAAGGTTGGTGGTTTGAAAACACCCTGTGGATCACAGCAGTACAATCCAAACCGCACGTGGGGTTGGCGCAGGAACGGGGAACGTTTTGCTCTCTTCTGTTTGGAACAGCCGTGACTCGTAAACTTCACCGCAGCTCAGACCACCACCAACAATGATACTCTTTCTTCCTGTCAGGACACTTCTGACTTCCCATTCTCTGCATCTAAGGAGACCTGGTGGTGCTGTGGCTTAGGCATTTGGCTGCCAACTCAAAGGTCGGTGGTTCAAGCCCACCAGCTGCTTCTTGGGAGACAGATGAGGCTACCTGTTTCCGTAAAGATTTACAAAGTTGAAAACCCCATTTAGTAATGCGGGAAGTCAAGAAATCAAACGACATACTGCATCGGGCAAATAGGCTGAGAAAGACCTCTCTAAAGTATGAAACAGCGAAGATCCCACTTTGAGGACTAGTGAGTGCCTGACCCAAGCCGTGGTGTTGTAAATTTGCTACTGGAGTCCTGGTGTGGCGCTTTAAGATAAGCACTGGACTACTGGCTGAAAGGTTGATCGTTAAAACCCACCACCCACTCCTCGGTAACCCTATACAGGGTCTCGGTGTTTCAGATCCGACTCCACTGCGGCATTTAACAAAAACAATATATCAGTATGAAAGCTGGACAATAAACAAGAAAGGCCAGAGAAGAATCAATGAATTAAAATTATGGTGTTGACAGAGAATATTAACAGTACAACAGACTGCTACAAAAAGAAACAAATTTCTCTACAAAGAAAATTAGGTAAAAAAAACTCGTCAGAGGCTAAGGTGGTCGGACTTCGTCTCTCATACTTTGGACATATTCTTAGGAGGGTTCTTGGAAAAGTGGAGGGTCAGTGAAAAAAGAGGAGAAACTCCACCAAGATGCATTGACACAGTGAGAGCAGTAATGGGCTCGAGCATAGCAACAATTGTAAGATTGTTGCAGGACGGGTGTTTTGTTGTTTTGTTCTGTTGTGCCCAGTGGGTTGGGGGGTGGGGGTGGTCATTGTGAATTGCTGCCAACTCGATGTAACCTAACAGTAGAAACAATTACTTGGAATGCATTGACTGTCCGTGGATACCATTTCGTGGGTTTTGCCTCGGAATCTCCGTTCATACCCCCTTCTTCAGCTTTGGGACCTAAGGAAGCAGTTTATGGCCAATGTGTAGCAACAAACATGGACCAGTGGAAACCCTGAGACTCCTTGGAGTTCCTCCTGAAATGGCTGCGGGCTTTGGAGTCCAGCTGCACACAAACCCACTGCAAACAAGTCTCTGGCATTTTCCAAAGCCTCTAACTCCCTTTCCTTACTCCACAACTTCCTTTGGGCTCCCTGGCATTGCCTGCCTATCTCCCCAGACTCATTTCACTTTTGTGTCTTTGAAATTGCTTCATCGTACTCCCCCATCCATGGAATCTGCCCGACAGATTTCCAGGAAGGCCCGAAGCTCTTGGAGGGCCAATAACTCATGCGGAATTTGAAGACACTGGTGCAGAAAACCACAAGCTAAACATTGCCCTGCCTCGTGAATTCTGAGTCAGCCACAAAAGCGCTGGCTGGGGGAGATTTTGCAATTCCCCAAACTTGAACAGAGCTTAAAAACCAGGCCATAGACATTACTGGAGGGAAATGGATGTTTCCCTAAAGGCAGTCTTCTCACTCTTATGAGAGAAGGGTGGGAGAAATCCCCTTGGTCTGAGGCCCCTCACTTCCTCAAACCACAAAGAAACCAAGAGAAGGAAAGTCAGCCCTGACTCCTGGTACTCCCATGTGTATCGGAGTAGACCTGTGCCCCACAAGGTTTTCAGTGGATGATTTTTCATAAGTAGATCCCACTCATGGTGCCCCCGTGTGTGTCAGAGGAGAACTGTGCTCCACAGGGTTCTCAGTGGATGATGTTTCATAAGTAGATCCCACTCATGGTGCCCCGTGTGTGTCAGAGTAGAACTGTGTCCACAGGGTTCTCATTGGATGAGTTTTCATAAGTAGATAC
>NW_006408964.1:456402-459823 GCF_000296735.1 Chrysochloris asiatica
CTGTGCTCCACAGGGTTCAAAGAAGTGTGAAGTCAACCAAGAACACACGGAGACAATTAGCTGCACGGACTGATGGACAAGAGAAGCCAGGTCTCCACCCCTCAGAAAGCAGAACTAGCTGGTACCCGAGTACCATTAACAAGTGTGGTTAAAGGGATCATAACAGAAGGTCCTGGATAGAGTTGTGGGAAATGTGGACCCAAACTCAAAATCATTACAATATAGAGAGACAGCTTACAGATGTGATGGACACTGATGAAAATCCAAGATCATGGCTGTTTTGTCAGTCTTTAAACCTGGACCTAAACTCATCCCTGTGATTCAACTTTCAACCACAACAGCATACAGGTCCATACGGTGAAGACCGCCAAGGAGATAGATTGATGCGGTGACCACAGGCTCAGAACTTACAACGATTGTGGCTGGGCTGTTTCCTTCTGTTGTTCATCAGTTTGCTGCGAGTCAGAACCAACTCAACAGTCACTAACAACAACAACAGAATAAGTTAAACAATTGAACTCCACTAGAGCAATCAACCCTAGGGCAGCATTTGCCCAGGGAAGACACTCTGAAGCCATGAGGGACAGGAAAGAAGTTGTTGATGGTAACATTGAATTACTCTGCAAACTTGTGCTCAGATGTTGTTGTTGTTGTTGTTAGGTGCCATCGAGTTGGTACCAACCCATAGCGACAGCAGAACGAAACACTGCCCGATCCTGGCCAACCTCACTATTGTTGCCACGCTTGAGTCCATCAATGCTGCCACTTGGCCAATCCATCTTGTTGGGGGTCTTCCTCTTTTCCTCTCACTTTCCACCTTACCAAACAAAACATGAAGAGTGATACTGGTTCTTAAATCAAATGGAAGAACTTTCCACCGCATCCTATTTGCTGGAAATGAGTTCTTCACTGTGCATTAGAATATTATGTTAAAGAGTCTCCCTGTGCAATCCTACGTGTCAATCAAGCAGTGACCCAGGAAGAACTTCAAGGTAAGTTGAGTGATTTCACATGTTTCTAAGGGCAAGTGTAAACTCATGCCATGTGTGGTGACAGCCCCTGGAAATAGCTGTCCTTGCAGAAGGGGCTTGAAAGGGGGTGCTCAGAAACCATTTATTAAAATCATCCCAAATGTTGGGGCTTGTCAGAAAGTTGAACTTTTTATTTATTTCTTATGAGGGAAAGAAAGAGAGAGACAGAGAGAAAAAAAAGGCTTATACAAGTTTTACTGTTGAACCATAATTCTAAGTTTTACCTTTTGAAAAAATTGCACAATTTAGGGGGTAAAAAAAGGCTGTATATAAGTTCTTCCGCTCATAAACTGAAATTATGAAAAGATTGACTTACTTTTGTCCTTGTGGCAAAATATGCACACAACAAAATATTGGTCCTTTCAAGTACTTTTGCAAGTAGGATCCAGCCATCCCAGTTACATTCCCTGACGTAAAACTGTCACCAGAACCCATTGCCAACTTCTTTAAAAACAATAACTCTAAAATGGCTTTCGTTCTTTCAATGGAACATGAATTAAACAAGAACCTAAAACAATCCCAAACCAAACCACTGCCAATGAATCCATTCCGACTCAATAAGCATCTTATACAGGATTTCTGTAAACCTTTAGGGGAGCAGACAGCCTCATCTTCCTCCCTCGGAGCAGCTGATGGGTTTGAACTGATGACTTGCTTCAACACCTAACCCATGGCGCCACCAGTGTTCCTTTATGAAGAAATAACTCAGGTGAAAAGTTCTATAAAACCCTACTCTGAAATCCTTCACCACTTGGTTTATGTGTGTGTGTTTTCCTTTTTTATTTTGAATTCAGTGAAGGTTTACAGGCAACAACATCCCCTTTACATTCAACAAATCACACGCTTTGTTTCAGCTCAATAATTACTATCCCTTCCAGACAACAACAGTCATCATGCTCGGTCCTATAACCATTCCACCCTCCCTCACATCCCTTCTCAACTTTGTTCTTAGATAACTGTTGTCATTTTAATGTCTAATGATTGACCATTCCATGGTGACCATGCCTTACTAGGGTTGTTGTCTCCCCTATAAACCTATCTGCTGCTTGGTTGACAACGTGTTCATGTTTGTATTCTATCCTCCTACTTGAAGGCACTGGCGAAAAACAGGGCCCCAGTCATTGACCAGAGGCCAACTGAGGCATTTCACCAAATGGATTACAGCATTGTAGGCTCATCTATGCCAAGAAGTTTGGGAGACAGTTACCTGTCCAACCAATTAGTCAAACTCTGTATCTGCATCCATTCTAAACAAAGGTGACTCCAAAAAACGTTTACATTATTGAATAGCATCATTAATATCACGGAAAAGAATGGTTCTGCGGAAGATTATTTAGAAATAGTTACAACAGAGCTGCCAAAATTCAGGCTGGATTCAGAAGAGGACATGGAACGAGACATATCCTTGCTGTCGTAAAAGCAGAGAATACCAACCAGAAAGACGTTCACTTGTGTTTTATTGACTATGAAAATCGATTTCACTGTGTGGATCATAATAAACTATGGACAACATTGCAAAAAATAGGTACCAGATCATTTCATTGTACTCATAGGAACCTGTGCATAGACCAAGAGGCAATTGTTAGAACAGAACAAGGGGACACTGAATAGTTTAAGATCAGGAAAGGTGTGCGACAGGATTGTAGTCTTTCATGTAATCTGTGTGCTGAGCAACTAATCCCCAAAATTGGATTGTATGAAGAAAAACATGGCATGCCATACAACTTTGATTGCTGAATGTAAAGAAAACAAAAATCCTCACAGCTGGATCATTAAGCTACATCATAGTAACTGGAGAAAAGAGTGAAGTTGTCAAGATTTCTGTAAGGAATCAGAAAAAAATGGAGACAGTCTTGGCTTCAACAGCAGGCAAGTTTATAGAAAGTAAACCTGGGAGGGGGTACACTAAGTTACCAAAGAGACCAAGAGCCCTACTTTTCTTACAGACTGGGGTATTTAAGGCACTGTGATCCCGGTACAGTTCTGGGGAGTTTTCAATGGGCGGGGTTATGGAGATTTCCCTGAAACATGAAACTATCAGGGGCGGGGTTATGGAGATTTCCTTGAAACCTGAAACTACCAGGGGCAGGGCCTCTTGGTGTAATAAAGACTTCAGCTTTCCGGAGACCGGAAGCTCAAGCAGGACTTTAATCAGGGCCACCTGGTGTAACTGCAATGCCGTTTTGTTGATCACGAGCAGGATCCTGCATTTTCATTTACCAGTGCTCAGGGAAGTCTTGTTAAATGTAATCCAGTTGTTCTGATTCATAGGGATCCTGTATAAGATTTCCAAGGAGCAGCTAGTGGGCTTGAACTGCCTGCCCTGAACTTCAAACCGACTTTGCTTTTCCTACAGAGGTCTGGTAGCGTAGTGATTACGAATTGGGCTA
>NW_006408964.1:460815-462944 GCF_000296735.1 Chrysochloris asiatica
CATCTGAAACTTGGACAACGAATAAGGAAATTTCAAGAAGATTGCATACCTTTGAATTAGAGTGTTGGCAAAAAATACTAAAAGTACCATGGACTGCCAGAAAAACAGATAAATCTGTGTTGGAAGAAGTACAACCAGAGTGCTCCTTGAAAGCCAGGATGGCCAGATTTCATCTTTCATACTTTGGCCATATTATCAAGAAGGACCAGTCCCTGGAGAAAGACATCATGCCTGGCAACGTGGAGGGTCAGTGAAAAAGAGGAAGACCCCCAACGAGATGGATTGGCACAGTGGCAGCAGCAATGGGCTCAATATATTAGCGATTGTGAGGATGCAGCAGGACTGGGTAACGTTTTGTTCTGTTGTGCATGAGGTTGTTATGAGTCAAAACCAACTAGATGGCGCCCAACCACAACAGATAACTAAGACAGGATTATTGCCTGAGGCCCTGTCTCTGCTCTACAAATATGCGGTGTTTCTGACAAAAAAGAGGGAAATGGCCCCCACAAAGGGATTTCTGCAAGCGGACCTGAGTCTGTCTTACCCACCACACTTGATTCGTCCTGTCTAAATTACACTAGAAAATTAGAGACAACAGCAAGTTTTCATTAGGGTTCAACCTCATCCCATGGTTTATAGCAGAATCTAACATTTCCATCCCCGAAATCAGACCGGATGGTCCCCCGGGGTGGTACGAATGTTGAACGCACTCGGCTGCTAAGCAAAAAGTTAGAGGCTCAAGCTCACCTAAAGGTACCTCAGAAGGAAGGCCTGGCAAACAACTTTGGAAAAATCATTGTGCACAGCTCTGCTCTGATACAATGTGAGTTGGTGTCGACCACTCAAAGACAACCGGTTTTGGTTATGGTTTTAAGGCTAACCCAGTAGTATAAGTAATTAGCCTTGTGGTATCATCCTGAACGCAAAGTCAGCGGTTCAAACCCACTAGTCACGCCTCAGAAACCTTCCACAGGGTTGCTATGTTTTGGAACTGAGCTGATGGCCCTTAATAACATCTAACCTGACAAGTTTGTCTCAAAGCTCTGCATTCGTTCCCAAAGACAAGAAGGCACCAAGGAGACAGTAGAACACATTGGGACCACCCACAAGGGGACAAAGTGACTCAACTGTCAAACTGTCTGAAAGCTGAGGATTCCATTTCTCAAAACTGATCTGTTCCAAGTCCACCCTCTTAACCTCCCATGACCTTCGTACGTGCCTCCGAGGGGAGTTCGAGTCATTCCGATCCCGTGTGACAGAGCAGGCTTGGGTTTTGTTTTTTGTTTTTTTGGAAGACAGCAAAAAGGTTCCCCACTGCCTCAATAGTTAGGTGTGTGCCTGCTAGCCTCAAAGTCCGTGGTTCAAACCCACCAGCCACTCCTTGGGAGAGAGATGATGCAGCCGAATTCAGGGGATATTTTAGGTTCTTGAAAAAAAGGAACTTGCATACCTATTCTGTTCTATACGGTCATGATGGGTTGGGAGCAACTCGACAACAATGTGGTTACAATGAGGGAACACTGGTTAATAAAAGGGGGGGGGGCTAGGAAAAAAGTATGCAAAAGATGCCAGAAATGTGGCAGGCATTGTGAAATGTTCCTATTTGTGTTTTCGTGTTTCCCCTGGATCATTTCTTCAGAGTGGAGACAACACCACAGTCTTCATTGCAAGGACAGAATGCTGTCGGCTCACGGGGTAATTGGGGTCAAGATCAGTATGTGTTTACTCAGAAGAGTAAAAAAAAAAAAATTACAAATAAACTAAAATATGGAAACCATTAGAGCATTTCTCATTCTTTTTCTTCTTTCGGACTTGAGATCAGTTTAGTCTCAGATGAAGTCATTAACATAACCACAATTCTAATTTTTTGTGAAATGATTTACTTATTGCCAGAAAACCTGATCCTAGGAATGAGATCCAGACAGGAAGGTGTATTTAAAACTCCAACCCCTTAATATTTCCACCATTCATGGTTATTTACAATTCAGTACGTTCTGCCTGAGTCTGGAGCTGGAAGGGGTTCAAGTTCCTTCTCAAATTGGATGTTCTGATTCTATTCACAGATCCTCTTGGTTGGATGTAGTTAAGAATTGTTCCTTTTTATCTTGTTTTTAATCCTGTTTTTAACT
>NW_006408964.1:478364-479692 GCF_000296735.1 Chrysochloris asiatica
GTTCTTCTTCATACAATCCAGCTTCTCAGATTGTGCAGAATAACAACTTCAATCTTTTCTCCATTTCTATGGATGTTGTTTATTGGTCCAGCGTTGGGGATATTTATTTTCTTTACATTGACACACACCATTCTCATGATCACACCTTCCTTGAACCCTCTCCTTCACAGAGATGTAAACGTGACGTTGTTTGGGATTAAGGTTTTTACCAGTGTTCTCAGTTAATGTAGCGTGAGGTCACATGGTAGTAAGACTGAACACAGAGCCATGTTACGAAAAGAGGAGAAGAGACTAAGAGTTGGGGACCCAGGAGGGAGGTGACCATGTGGACATTCAAACACAGACACCCTTCATGGTTTTAAGCTTCCTAAATATTACGTTTTTTACAAATTGAAGGTCGATGGCCTTCTGGGGTCGAAACTCGTTTTTCCAGTGTGTATTCATTGTGTGTCTCTGGGTCCCACGTTGCAAACGTGTTACAATCGTTCCAATGTATTGCAATACCTCTGTGGACTTCACTGGCAACAACATGGTGCCCACATCAATTTTGTATGAACTGGGAAACCAAAAACCAACACACGAACCTGGCTTCATCGCCATATTCCCTTCAGGGCAAGGTGGTCGGGGAGCGAACTCAGAATTATGTATGAGGCAAGACTGTACATTTGAGACCTCTAGAAGCTGGGAGAGAGAAGAAAAGGTCTTCTCCTCATGGTGGCGCAGTGGTTTAGGTGTTGGGCTGCTAACCACAAGTTCAATGGTTCAAATCCACCATCTGCTCTGTAGGAGACAGATGAGGCTTTCTGCTCCCATAAAGATTTACAGTCACAGAAACCCTATGCAGGATGGAAATGACACAGTGTCGACTCATTGGAATGGGTTTGGTTACAGCCTCGGGTCTTGAAGCTACCATTTTTGTTGTTAGTGGGTTTGAACCACTAGCCTTGCGATTAGCAGTCCACTGCTTATCCTACAGCATCACACCAGGACTCTTTCTGTCTTTCTGTCTCTTTTTCTCTCTACATTTTATATATATATGTGTGTGTGTGTGTGTGTGTATGTACAAATATTCATATATCCATGTATGTATGTATGTACATATATTGTTGATAAATGCTATCAGCTCAGTTCCAGTAAAAATCCTGTATAGAGTTTCCGATGAGCGGTTGCTGGGTTTGAACTGCCAACCTTGTGGTTCAAACTGACTTACAATCCAGTGCATTATCCTACAGCACCACACCAGGACTCCATATATATAGGGTTTCCGAGACTGGAAATATTTACAGAAACACAAAGCCTCATCTTTCTCCCTAAAAGATTATTTAAAA
>NW_006408964.1:480937-482481 GCF_000296735.1 Chrysochloris asiatica
TGTTTGATGATTATGTGCCATGGAGTCGGTTCTGACTGATAGCGACCCTGTACAGGCTGTAAATCTTTACGGGAGCAGAAAGCCTCATCTTTCTCTCACGGAACAGCTGGTAGTTTTGAACTGTTGACATTAAGGTTCACAGCCTGATTCGTAACCACTACGCTACCAGAGCTCCTTGAATGTAAACTATAACTCAAACCAAATCCATGGTCATCAAATCATTTCCAACTCTTAGCAACCTTATAGGACAGAATAGAATGGCTCTTTACAGTATAGAGCTGCCCCATAGGGTTTCCTAAGATTAGGAGCTGCAATGCCGACTGAAAGGTGAGCAGTTCAAATCTACCAGTGGCTCTGTGACAGAAACATGAGGCTTTCTGTTCCCATACAGATTTACAGCCTCGGAAACCCTGTACAGGGTCACTATGAGTCAGAACCAATTCAGTGGCACGTAACCAAGCAACCAGTTTTCAAAAGACCAGACAGCCTCATCTTTCTTCCGAAGAGCAGCTGGTGATTTTGAACCATTGACCTTGAGGTTAGCAAGCCAAGGTTTCCAAGTCACAGCAATCCTGTGTACGGGGAACAGACAACCTCATCTTTATCCCAGGGAGCAGCTAGTGGGCTTGAACCGCCAACCTTGTGGCTAGCAACCCAACACCTACCCCACTGCACAAGCAGGTGGCCGTGCCCATGAGCCCATCAATAATGAAATGGGATGAGTCGGTTGCCGATGACTCTAATTCATGGAGATCCCATGTGTCAGGGTAGAACTGTGCTCCGCACAGGGTTCTCAGCAACTGGATTTTCAGAAGGAGATCACCAGGTGTTTCTTCTTAGGTACCTCTGGGTGGTTTTGAATCATCAGTCTTTCAGTTAGTTTTCATTGCTGTGGAGTGGATCCTGACTCACTTGAGTTACGATAGAACTGTGCCTGACGGGGTTCTCAGTGGCTGATGTTTTTTCCCTCAAGTAGCTTGCCAGACCTTTCTTCTGAGGTGCCTCTGGGTGGACCTGAAACTGCAAACTCTTAGTTAGAAGCCAAGGATGTTTACCATTTGTACCACCCAGGAACACAGCTTCCTTAAAGCTCCTCAATGCCTCTTCCCTGTGCTGCCGTTGCTGTGCACCGTCGGGTCGGTTCCGACTCACAGCGACCCAGTACAGGGTTTCTGAGGCTGTAAATCTGTATGGGAGCAGAAAGCCTCATCTTTCACCCTCCAAGCAGCTGGTGGGCTCAAACTCCTAACCTTGTATGGAGGATACCATATACCCATTTGCTGTCATCCGAGACTCTCTGATCCCATCTTAACAGTATGTTTGTTCCCAGCCCACGCCCTGCCTTGCAGGGTGAGGTCAGAAGTCACATAGCTTTGGACCCTTATGCCCCTCCTTGTATCCCAAACATCTCCTCACCTCCCAGTTCTCAGCAGTTCAGGTCTTTCTTCCCACACTCAGAACAAAAGAACATGTTTTTCCCTTAAACAAATAATAAATAAGGGGGAATCTGATGCAGACCGTGTAGACCCGGTCAGGAGTTCAAG
>NW_006408964.1:483726-489748 GCF_000296735.1 Chrysochloris asiatica
TGGGTGACACTGCTGGGATTTGAAATGCTAATGACATAGTTTCTAGCACTCTATTAGACAATGTTCTGATGTGATCCACAGGGTTTATCACTAGATGATTTTCAGATGTGGATTGCCAGCCTTTTCTTCCTAGTCTCTTTCAGTCTGCAAGCTCCACTGAAACCTATCCAACATGGGTGAACCTGCTGGTATTTGAAATACTGATGTGATCGCTTCTAACTCTGTATCAGACAATGTAATCCATAGGACTTTTAGTGTCTGATATTCAGATGTAGATCGCCAGGCCTTTCTTCCTAGTGTGTCTTAGTCTGGAAGCGCCACTGAAACCTGTCCACCATGAGTGACCTTGCTGGTATTTGAAATACTAATGTCATAACTTCTAGCACTCTATCAGACAATGTGATCCAGAGGGTTTTCTTGCCTGATTTTCTGATGTAGATTGCCAATCCTTTCTTCCTAGTCTTTCTTATTCTGGAAGCTCCACTGAAACCTTTCCACCATGGGTGATCGTACTGGTATTTGAAATACTAATGTCATAGTTTCTAGCACTCTATCAAACAATGTGACCCAGAGGGTTTTATTGTCTGATATTCAGATGTAGCTCCCCAGGCCTTTCTTCCTAGTCTCTCTTAGACTAGAAACTCTGCTGAAACCTGTCCAGCTGGGTGACCCTGCTGGTATGTAAGATACCATTGACATAGCTTCCAGGACTCTATCAAACAATGTTCTGTTGTACCCCATAGGGTTTCCTTGCATGATTTTACCAGTAGATTGCCAGTCCTATCTTCCTAGTCTCTCTTGGTCTGGACGCACAGCTGGGTGACCCTGCTGGTATTTGAAATCCCCATAGCAGAGCTCCCAGCCTTACAACAGCATGCAAGCCGCCAGAGCAAGACAGACTGACAGAGAAGTGGGGGTTTTCTAGAACAACTGTGTCATAATGTCCCCCGCAATCAGAGTGGACATTCCAGGGGTTCCGTCTGCACGTTACCACAGGAGTCTGTACTCAGAAAGGCCCGGGCTTTGCCCACGTCTCTGCTGCCATGTTCCAGCCCCTCAGGGTTATTACCAATTTGAGGGAGACCCTCCTCAACAAATGACCAGGAAAATACGCCACGTGGAAAAGGGAGCCAACGGCAGGTCCAGCCGCACGCAGGTGATATCTTGAAAAGTGATGTCTGTTCTTTGCAAACTCTTATTCAGGGGATTCTTGCTTAAAATCAAGCATCCTTTATTTTTAAAAAATGAAATAGATACCCACTTTTAATAACCCAGTCTACACGGTCAAGTTGGTTCTGATTCACAAGGACCCTGGATAGGGTTTCTGAAGCTGAAGAGCTTCATGGGAGCAGAAACCTCATCTTTCTCCTGAGGGGTTTGAACTGCTAACCTTAGGTTAGCAGTCCAGTGCTTACCCTACAGCTCCTTGTAATAAGTGGTTCCTTAATTGGGATATTCAGGGCTCCTTGGTGGGGCCGTGGGGTGAATCTAGGGTACAGGGTTTGGGTTTTGTGTTTTTTTGAGGGGTTTTTTGATTTACATTCATGTGCCCCCTAGTGGTTAAATTCATCTAATTATTTAAATCAGCCATTGCTCCTTAAGGATTAGATGGAGAGATGTTGTTGAAAAGAGGGAAAAGATAAAAATTACTTATTTTAATTTAGTATATGGAGAGGGGATAAGCAAAACCCCACAGTGATCATTCAAGCTCACCAGCCACTCTACGGGAGAAAGATGTGACTTTCTGCTCCGGCAAAACATTACAGCCTCAGAAACCCTAAACAGAGTCTCTGTGAGAAGAAACAGATTGCATGGCACTTAATAACAACAAATATATGGAGAAAGCACTTCAAAATATGTCATGTCATTTGGGGTATGATGTTATTGTTGTTAGGTGCCATTGAGTCAGTACCGACTCATAGCGCACAACAGAACGAAACACTGCCTGGTCCTGGGCCAACCTCACAATTGTTGCCACGTTTGAGCCCACTGATGCTGCCACTGTGCCAATCCATCTCATTGGGGGTCTTCCTCTTTTTCACTGACACTCCACTTCACCAAGCATGATGTCCTTCTCCAGGGACTGGTCCCTCCTGACAACATGTCCACAGCATGAGAGACAAAGTCTCACCATACGGAGCGTTCTGGTTGTACGTCTTCCAATACAGATTGGTTTATTCTTCTGATAGTCCGTGGTTAATTGATTATCCAGTTCAAGTATTTTGGTAGATGGCAAAGGCTTGTACGGTTTTAACAGATGCTGTTTCTAATATGGTTTCTAAATTAAAATCTCAAAAATCTCAATCCCTTGCCATCGAGTTGCTTCCGACCTGAACTGACCCTGGAGGGCAGAGTGGAAATTCCCCATGGGATTTCCAAGGCGACCACCTTTACGGAAGCAGGATCAACAGGTCAATGTCTCAAGGCCCAGTGGTGGATTCAAACCAGTGACCTTTCCGTTATCAGCTGAGCACTTAATCAGTGTGGCACCACTGATTCCAGTAGTAGACCTTGGTCTGAAAGCAAACACTGACCAAGCACTACTACTGAACTGGTGATTCATTTCATTTTGGGCAAAGACAACCAGAATTCTCCTTCGAAGGGAGGATGGTGAGACTTGGTCTTGCTTACTTGGGGCACACTCATCATCTGGAAAACAGCCTAGATTAAATTGTGTCTCCCCAAAAGGATATTCCACTGGGCTGGGCCATGATTCCCAGTGGATTCAGAGTTTGGGGATGATCTAATGGGGCAACTATGTGATCTAATGAAATGCACCAGTAAAAAGATCAGGGTGGGCTGGTGGTGGTGGTTATGTGCTATGGAGTCAGAACCGACTCATAGCGACCCTGTACAGGGTTTCCGAGGCTGTAAATCTTTTCGGTAGCAATACCCTAAGTCCCACCAAATCATGGTCTGATGTTGAGATGATCCCCAGGGGTGTGACCTGAAACCCATTGTTTGAAACCTTACCTGCCATCAAAGGACAGAGATCCAACAGGCAGGAAACTGGCCAATGGAGCTGCATCTATTGCCCAAGAAACGGAACATCCTGGAGCAGTTCAGAGACATCAGCACAACTGTTGGTTGCCAATGGTGGAACTTTGTGCTACTGAGTTACATCCACTTAGATTTCAGAGAGTTGGACCTTCACTCATGAGTTCCAGAGTGTGGGGCTGCCGTAGCCAGGAGGCTGATAAAGCGGGTTGGCCGCACCCACGGAGCGGAAGAACAGGACTGGCTGGGAATGAGGACCTAAAGCCACCAGTCAAATAGACTAGGACGTATTGTTCTTTGCTGCCATCAAGTCAGCTCTGATTCGAAGGAAACACTGTCCCGGCCTGTCCCATAATCACTCCAGTTATTTTGAGTACATTGTTGAAGCCAATGGGTCAATCCAACTTATTTGGGGGGTCTTCCTCATTTTCACGGAGGCTGAACCTTACCAAACATGATGTCCTTTCATAGGGACTGGTCCCTCTTAATAACATGTCTAAGGAGCATTCTGGCTTTACTTCTTCCGAGACAGATCTGTTTATTCTTCTGGAAGTCCATGGTACCTTCAATATTCTTTGCCAACTCCATTTCAAATGCATCAATTTTTCTAATGTCTTCCTTATTCATTATCCAGCATTCACATTCATGTGAGGTCATTGAGAAGACCTTTTCTTGGGTCTGGCACAACTTAGCCCTCAAAGTAACATCTTTGCTCGTTAGCACTTTAAAGAGGTTGTTAGCAGATTTGCCTAATGCAGTACAGCATCTGATTTCCTGACTGTTAATTCCATGTGTGTTGATTGTGGATTCAGAGACTCCTTCATAGAATGAGACCATTGATTCCTACCACAGAACCTCAGATGACTAGCCATGAGTAATGGCATAACTTCATCTAGTAAGCCAAGATAAGGTGGTAGAGATGGAATATGGAGACAAGACAAGTGAATAGATACAAGATGGAGAGTGGAGACAAGATGGAGGATGGAGACAAGGTGGAGGGCGGGGACAAAGTGGAGGGCGGGGACAAGGTGGAGAGTGGACAAAATATGGAGGTGAGGAATAGAGGGAAGATGGAAGCAAGATGGAAGATGGAGACAAGATGGAGGGTATAGACAAGATGGAGAATGAAGACAAGATGGCGAGTGGAGAGAAAACAGAGAGTGTACAAGAGGCAAGATGGAAGATGGAAGAAAATGCCTGTCTATCTGCTTCTCTTAAGACCGTTGTGAGTGCCGCGGTGTCTGTTTCATCTCACGGTGACCCTGCATAGTTTCTGAGGCTTTTAAATCTTTTTTGGGAGCAGAAATCCTCATCTTTCTACTACAGAGCAACTGGTGGACTTGAACCACCGAACTTTGGTTCACAGTGCACTGCTTATCCTATGGAGAGCAGTTCTAGTTTGTAACAAATGGAGTCTCCTTCAGTCAGAATAGACTCAACAAATTTGACCACTATGTAGTGTTAGAAATGTACCATCTGCATCAACTTTGCAAATGTAACCTGTTGTCCTTTGTTAATTCTAGACATCAGAATCTAGACATCTAGACATCAATTTAGACATCTCATGTTCAACATTCAAGAATGGTATAATTTTACTAATTGCGACTGTCACAATTGTAAAGGTAGAAGTTTTGTAACAAAAACAAGTCCAGAAACATCAAGAGAGAAGCGCACAAATAGAATGCGGGACCTTATCCAGAGAAGCAGCAGCGCCAGAGAAGGAGGCAGAGATGGGGGCATGGAGACGGGGGGAGCGGCTGAGGACTCTAGATTCATCAACTAAGAAGAGAAGGACTAAGAACTGGTGGCCAGGAGCAGACTTGCAGAATGTGCCCTTTGGAGATGTAAATTATTATATATGCCTGAGTGGGTTTTTTGTTTAGTTGTTTGTTTTTAAAAAGGTAAAGTGGATAAAGAGAAATACTGTTAACTGATGGTACATGGAGGGGATTATAATCAATGTAATGAAATAAGGTGTATGATTTGTTGAATGTAAAACTGATGATATACCCTGTAAACTTTCACTCAATCCACAATAAAAACCTTTAAAAAAAAGAAAGAAAGAAAGAAAGAAAGAAAGGTATAATTTTAGTTATGGGAACCAGATATGATCTATTGAGGATGACAGGAATTGTCATGATCTCAAACGTGAGGGGTGTGGCATTTGCGTCGGAAGATCTGATGGCATGATTTCCAGTGTTCATATCTCAAATGTTTAGAGTTGACATTCTGCTACTGTCTCTCAAAGCCATAGAAAGATGGTTCCTAAGGATATTGTAAACAGGTCATTAAATAAACAGCCATGGTTGTGACGGCCTTGGGTGTGGAAAGTCTGCTGAAGATACAGTCTCAACAGTCAACGAAAAAGATGAACGACGCTCACATATCTTTGAAAGGATATATACTGTGTATGAAATTGTTATCTTTAGTATGGGATGTTGTGCGGCATCATGGATCAACTGTCACTCATGGTGCCTCCATGTGTGTCAGAGTAGAACTGTGCTCCACAGGGTTCTCAGTGGATGATTTTTCTTAAATAGATTCCACTCATGGTGCCCCCGTGTGTGTCAGAGTAGAACTGTGCCCCACAGGGTTCTCAGTGGATGATTTTTCTTAAGTAGATCCCACTCATGGTGCCCCCGTGTGTGTCAG
This sequence comes from Chrysochloris asiatica, assembly GCF_000296735.1. Taxonomy (NCBI): domain Eukaryota; kingdom Metazoa; phylum Chordata; class Mammalia; order Afrosoricida; family Chrysochloridae; genus Chrysochloris; species Chrysochloris asiatica. The sequence goes on from NW_006408964.1 coordinate 489,376, forward strand.
AGTAGAACTGTGCCCCACAGGGTTCTCAGTGGATAATGTTTCATAAGTAGATCCCACTCATAGTGCCCCATGTGTGTCAGAGTAGAAAGGTGCCCTACAGGGTTCTCAGTGGATGATTTTTCATAAGTAGATCCCACTCATGGTGCCCCCGTGTGTGTCAGAGTAGAACTGTGTTCACAGGGTTCTTAGTGGATGATTTTTCATAAGTAGATCCCACTCATGGTGCCCCCGTGTGTGTCAGAGTAGAACTGTGCTCCACAGGGTCCTCAGTGGATGATTTCTCATAAGTAGATTCTACTCTTGGTGTACCCGTGAGTATCAGAGTAGAACTGTGCTCACAGGGTTCTCAGTGGATGATTTTTCATAAGTAGAT
>NW_006408964.1:490024-495896 GCF_000296735.1 Chrysochloris asiatica
TTTTTCATAAGTAGATTCCACTCATGGTGCCCTGTGTGTGTCAGAGTAGAACTGTGCTCCACAGGGTTCTCAGTGGATGATGTTTCATAAGTAGATCCCACTCATGGTGTCCTGTGTGTGTGTCAGAGTAGAACTGTGCCCCACAGGGTTCTCAGTGGATGATGTTTCATAAGTAGAGTCCACTCATGGTGCCCCGTGTGTGTCAAAGTAGAACTGTGCCCCACAGGGTTCTCAGTGGATGATATTTCATAAGTAGATCCCACTCATGGTGTCCCATGTGTGTCAGAGTAGAACTGTGCCCACAGGGTTCTCAGTGGGTGAGTTTTCATAAGTAGATCCCACTCATGGTGCCCCGTGTGTGTCAGAGTAGAACTGTGCCCACAGGGTTCTCAGTGGATGATGTTTTCATAAGTAGATCCCACTCATGATGCCCTGTGGATGATTTTTCATAAGTAGATCCCACTCATGGTGTCCTCGTGTGTGTCAGAGTAGAACTGTGCTCCACAGGGTTGTTTTTTATTTGTTTTATAACTCTTCAATAAAGAAAAATACATTTTTTTCTTAAACTGTGAAATTCAGTACTAGAAAGTATGCTTTGCTGCAATAGTAAAGCAGTTCTTAATTGAATTTTAGAAGAGAAATGTCTTCTTGTAAGCTGGTTAGTTGACTTTGAAATGTATCTGTGAAAACCAAGTACAGGAAAACATAAAGCTTGTCTTCCTCCAAAGAATTATGAGGGGAGGCAAGTTATCCCTTTGGATATTAAACTATAATGAAGTGGGAAATTTTACATAAAATAAAACAAACAAATGATAGTAATTTGACCAATTTACACTAACATTAAGAAGAAATAAATGATAAACTATCTACATATAAATATATAACCTCGTGCCAATTTTAAAAACATATGAACACACGCACAGGGCAATTAGAAAGGAATAATATTTATTGCTTTTCCAATATTGTACCATCTTTGTTTGCACCCTTGGTATGACTCTTACCTGATGGTGATGTATTATTCTTTTATGTTGTTGTTACATGCTGTCAAGTTGGTTCTGACCCAATGTGACCCTGTAGAAGAGCCACTGATGAGCTTGCACCGCTGACCTTGTAGTTCAAACCAATCTTGTGGTCCAGTGTACTGACCCACAACATCTATATTTATGAGGGATATTGGTCTGGGTTTTGTGGATGTTGTTAGTGATGTTTTTTGCCTGCCCTTAGAGGGTTTTCCCAGGGTTATTCAGGCTTCATAGAACAGAGTAGGGAGTTTTTCTTCCTGTTCTATGGTCTAGAACCATTTCAGTAAAATTCAGAGAAGTGTCAACTCTTCCCTAAATGTTGGATAGAATTAATTTCCACTGAGTTCAACCATGCCTGCTGTTTCTTGTTGTTGTTGGGCATTTCTGTTTGCTTTTTCTTCCACTGCTGGAAATTTGTTTTTATTTTCTTAAGTAGCATCTTCAATTTCTTCTTTTGAACTTGCTACTCTCAAACTTTCTACCTTTATTTGTGCCAGTTTGGGTAAGTGGTGCTCTCTTAGAAATGTCTACATTTCTTCTAGATTTTCAGATGGGTTGGCACCATTTTTCATAATAGTCTTTTTCGTCCCTCCCTCCCACCTGCCCCCTTTTTCTTTAATCTCAGTTGTTTCTGTTATCACCCATCCCATTTCTAACTTTATTTGTTTTTCTCCCCTTGGCAGTTTGATCAGTGATTTCTCAACTTTATTGGTACTTTGAAAGAATCACCAGGTTCATATAAAAAGGGAAGACACCCAATGAGATGGATTGACATAGCAGCAGCAGCAATGGGCTCAAACATAGCAATGATCGTGAGGACAGTCCAGGACCACTCAGGGTCACTGTGAGTCGGAACCAACTCGATAGCCCCTAACAACTGACAATAGGTCCTCCAAAGCAGAAAGATGAGGCCGTTTGCTTCTGTAAAGATTTACAGCCCTGGAAACCTTATGGGTCATGTCTACTGTATCTTACATGGTCACTAAGAGTCTGAAACAACTTGAGACCAACGCGAGTGATTCTTTGATTTCGTACTTAAGTATAGAAAGTATCTCTTTTTAAAATAAGTACACTTGGAGAGATTTCTTTGAATTGTTTTTGCTTTTAATGTGTTTGGAACAAGGCATTTGACAGAAGTCTTGACTGCAACACTCACAAGAAGACAGAACAAAATATAGACGGTTCAGACTCACCGCGACACAATCTTCAACACAACGAAACACTGTCCGCTCCTGCACCCACCTGCTAAGCTTTGCTATGTTTCGGCCCATTCTCACAGCCACTGAATCATTCCGACTCATTGGGGGCCTTCGTGTTTTTTTTTGAGTGTCCCTCCACTTTATAAAGCATGATGCCCTTCTCCAATGACTAGTTCCTCCTGGTGATGTCCTCAAAGTACATGAGAAGTAGTCCTACCATCCTTCCTTCTAAGGAAACGTCCCATCTGTACTCCTGAGGCAGGTTTCTTTGTTCTTTTGACGTCTGTGATGTATAAACTGAAGTATTGCTTGGTTTTTAAGAAGATTGCAGGGGACGATTTTGGTTTAAAGCTGGAGGGCTTCATTGTATTCTTAGGGCTGTCTTGGGAAGACTTGGACCTCTAGATTGCTCCATTGCTCCTGGTTAAGAGCTGAACTCTTCGTTTCCACTCTCCTTATCACAGAGACAGAATGGAAATACTCCACAGCATGGTCGAAGCCACACAATGTCTTCGTTGTAGTCAGACACCTGCTGGGGGACTGGGGTGAGGGTCTCACGGTGTTGCTTCACAGCATCCTCCACTGTGGCTACCACCAAGTCATACAAGGGCTCCGTGTCCCTGGACAGTGAAGTGGACTCAGCTGGGTCTCGGGAGAGCTCAAAAAGCAAAGGCGGGTCATGGTGAGTGACATTTTCACCTGTACACTGGCAGAATATTGTTTCATAGCAGGCTTGCTCCCCTTTGTGATTAAATGTCGGTGTCACATAATGGACTTTCCAAACTACATCACCTGTGGAAGAAACAGAATCATTAGCCCTTTTTCTCTGAGAGACACAAGGGGTCCCAACATCTCCCCCTCACTGCCATTTTCATATGTTTTTGCCTTCCTGGCACAATACAGTGTTGAGTTGTTGGGGGTATGAAAAAATCCAAAGGCTCTATCCTAAACCAGTGGGTTCCAGTATAACAAGAACTGTGAGACTCCCACAGGACTGGGCAGCCTTTCATTCTGTTGGACATAGGGTGATGATGAGTCAGAACCAACTTGACCGCACTTAACAACAACAACAATAAAGGAAAGTAGAGGGTGAGTGAGAAAGAGGAAGACCAACAATGAGATGGGTTGAGAAGTGTGGATTCATATGTAGGCTCAAACACAGCAACAATTGTGAGGATTGTGCAGGACCAGACAGTGGACCCTTCTGTTATACATAATGCTGCTATTCCACGGCATCTCACAGCACCCAAAGTTATGCTACATGTAGGGCGATTGTTAGCAAGCCCACACGCATGGGTGGTTGCTCGCATACAGATATCAGAACAGATATGAAGGGATGTCCCTGGAGGTGGTCTTTGTATGGACCTACCTCCAGCCCACTTGAAGAGCAGAGATGTCAGCTTGAGGACTAGGGTGTGCCTGACCCAGGCCATTGTGTTTTCAATAGCCTCATATGGATGTGAAAGCTGGACAGTGAATAAGGAGGATCGTAGAAGAATTGATGCCTTTGAGTTGTGGTGTTGGAGGAGAATACTGAAAGTGCCATGGACTGCCAAAAGAACCAATAGATCTGTTTTGGAAGAAGTGCAGCCAGAGTGCTCCTTGGAGGCCAGGATGGCTAAGCTTCGTCTCTCCTACTTTGGATATATTGTCCGGAGGAAACAATTGTTGGAGAAGGATGTCATGCTGGGTAGGGTGGAGGGTCGGAGAAAAAGAGGAAGACCCCCAACGAGATGGATCAGCCAGGTGGCATCATTGATGGACTCGGGGGTGGCAGCGGTGGTGAGGTTGGCCCAGGATCGAACATTGTTTCGTTCTGCTGTGCATGGGGTCGCTATGAGTCGGTTCCGACTCGATGGCACCTGACAACAACAACAACAACAACCTCCAGTCCACTGGACTCTGTCCACTCCCCAAGTCGGACTCTAGGAAGTGATTGAACTCAGCCCAGTTCATCTCCTGGGGACCTGTCTCAGCACAGAGACATCTGACGTACTTGGATGTGCTGTGAGCACCAAGCTCTTCTGCAAAAACCAACAGCCCAAGACCCACAGATTGGAGCCACCACAGAATTGTCTCCTATGCTTCAGACAAGGTGTCAGGAGGAACCAATCCATGGAAAATGACGTTGTGTATGGTAGAGTAGAGTGTCTGCAAAAAGAGGAAGACCCACAACAAGGTGGACCCACACAGTGGCTACAATAATGGTCAGATTGAGACTTACAGAAGCCACAAAATTGTGACCCTTAGCTGCCCATCATGCCTGGAACTGAACTTACTCCCATGGTTTATAAAGAGAACAACACTAGGAAGGTCCACACTCCTTAGAATAACCAACCCCTTGAGATCAACAGAGCTGTATTTTCCCAAAGACAAAGTTCAGAAGGCAGGAGGGGTTAGGAAAAAAGGAGGAATGGAAATGGGAACCACAGTGAAAAGCTCTTTTAAGGTTCCATTGTGGGGGTTGCAATGAATGACATGAAACAAAATGTGTATGAATTGTTGAGTGGAAAACAGATTTGCTCTGTAAACATTCACCCAATTCCCAATAGAAAGTTAAAGGAAGAAGACAAAGAAAAAAAATAACATAGATTGAAGACATTTTAAAAACAATTTCGTGGTGGTCAACAATTCGGATGGTAGACCCACTACATGCTGTGTTCTTCTGAAATCAATAAAGGCTACTGCTGATTGCAAAAAAAAAAAAAAAAAAAATTTCATTCTGAAAAGTTATATGCTCCTAGCAGTGACTAGGAATTCCTTCTAGAATATTTTATGAAGAACACGGGATTGCAAACAGGGAAGGACAGCAGGTTGAACAGACTGATCCTAGAATTGGATCTAGGATCCCCGCTGAAGCGGGGACCAGGTATAAATGCACTCACTGTCTTTTGGTTTCCACCGCACGGCGTGGAGGTACGTGCCACAGTAATGAAACAGGAATTCGTGCTCCGAGTGCTGGGTCTCACCCTTCAGCAAGGGCATGAGATCTCGGCCATCAATCACCCTGCGGACAAAGACCAGGGAGTGGGTTTCACAAGGAAGGAAGAGACAGGACAGATTGATCATCTACTCCCCCACCGAGCTCCAGAACACTGTGAAGTGCACATAAAACCAATCCCATTGCCACTGACTTGATTCCCCCCCAAGGAAACCCTGTGTGTCTGAGTACAACAGCTCCATAGGGTTTTCTAGGCAGAGATCTTTATAGAAGTTCTCTGGGTTGCACATACGGCAAAACTCTCAAAATGTTAGCCAAAAAGATTGTCTGTTTGGACCCACCAGCTGGATGTTGGGAGAAAGGACGACTGAGGATGTGGTTCCGTAAAGATCGCAGCCTTGATAGTCTTATAGAGCAGTTCTGCTCTGCACGCATGGGGTCATCAGGGGTTGGTATCAACTCAACAGCAACCAACACCAGTGACCACAACAACAATCTTCATAGACACAGGTTTACCAGGGCATTGTTCCGAGGTGCCACTGGGTGGGTTTGAATACACAGCTTTAAGCTAATAGTCAAGGAATACTCAAACAGAGGAAGAAATTGATGAATGTGTTCTCAAGAAACTTGGCATGTAACAGGATGGGGCATAAGCACTCCAACTTGTATCTGAAATGCAAGTGACCCAGAATAAAGACGAATGAAGAAAC
>NW_006408964.1:497831-506538 GCF_000296735.1 Chrysochloris asiatica
GAGCTACAAAGGCAAGAAGTGACTGGCTTACAAGTTTTCAAGAGAGAACCTAGATCCAGAGAGTACGGAGGAAGGTAGAATATCCACTGAGTAGTATACAACCTGTCTAGCTGGGGCTGATGAAATGAAATGTGGATAGATAGCTCTCTTGTGATACAATAGTGAATAATTGTTATCAGGAGTCATTGTGAGGGTCGGAAATGTAAAGGTAGACATTTTGTAGCAAGGAGGGGAGTGATTGACTTTGCAGTCTAGGAGCAGAGGTCCCTGGGACCAACACGGGAGAAGAGCGGAGTGCGGGACCCTACCCAGAGAAGCAGTGATGCCTGAGATGGAGACAGAGATGATGATGTGGAGAGATGGAGCAGCTGGAGACTTTAGATCCAGAGAGGGAGAGGGGCTGTGTGCTGACGACTGGGGGGCAGGCTCGCAGGGTATACCCTTTGGTTGGTTGATGATGCATGGAGGGGATCATAACCATGACAATGCAACAATTTATAATAGGATGAATGTAAAACTAATGTTCTGCCATGTAACCCATCACATAATTCACAATAAAACATTTTTTTAAAAAGACCCAATGTCTTGGTCTGATGGAGACTTATGGACCCATCAACACTGTGACCCTGAGACATCCTTCAAGGTTGGAATGAAATGCAGTCCTGGGAATTACCTTTCATTCTAACAGTGGTGGTGGTTATGTGCCATGGAGTCGGTTCCAACTAACAGCGACCCTGTACAGGGTTTCCAAGGCTGTAAATCTTTACGGGAGCAGAAAGCCTCATCTTTCTCCTGCAGAACAGCTGGTAATTTCCAACTTCTGACCTTGTGGTTCACAGCCCAATCCGTCACCACTACGCTACCAGAGCTCCTTATTCTAACAATAGATGGATCCCTACACTGACCCACCGCTCATCTGTCAGTCTGTCCCACTGTGCTGGCTTGTGTTGCTGTGATTCTGGAAGCTATGACACTGGTATTTTGAATGCCATCAGGGTCACGCACAGTGGACAGATTTCAGCTGAGCTTACAGACTGAGACAGACTAAGAAAGAGAGAGATGGACTACTTCTGAACGTTTAGCCGTCAAAAACCTTATGAATAGCAGTGAAACAGTGTCAGATAGCACCAGAATACTGAATATTCTAGCATGATGAAAAGAACCAGAATATTGTCAGATACAGTGCCAGAACACGACCTCCTCAGGTTGAAAGGCATTCAAACTATGAGTAGGGAAAAGCTGCCTCCTCAGAGTAGAGTTAACCACGTGAACGTAAATGCAGTAAAAGTCTTCAGGACATTTCTTTGCTGGTGGGGCACAGCTCAAAATGAGAAGACATGGCTGTAAAAATCCACTAATAATTGGAACATGGAATGTGCAAATTATGAATCTAGCAAAACTCAAAGTTGTTAAAATGAAATGGAACACATAAACATCAATATTTTAGGCAACAGTGAGCTGAAGTGGAATGGTATTGTTCTTTCAGAATCTGACAATCACATGGTTTATTATGCTGCGAATGACAAATTGAGGAAGAACACAGTCACATCCATCATCAAAAAGTACATTTCAAGATCTATCTTGGATGTTGTCTGTGATACGATCATATCCAAACACCTACAAGGAACACCAGCTAATGCAACTATTATTCAAATTTGCACACCAACCACTAAAACCAGTGATGAAGACATTGAAGAATTTTACCAACTTCTTCTGTCTGAAATTCATCCAACATACAAACAAGATGTATTGATAATTACTGCACAAAACTTCTTTAAAGTGTTGAAGAACAAAGGTGTCAGTTTGAGGACTAAGGTGCACCTGACCCAAGCCATGGTATTTTCAATAACCTCATATGCATGTGACATTTGGATAGTGAATAAGGAAGACTGTATTAGAATTAATGCTTTTGAATTATTGTTGTAAAAGAATATTAAAAGTACCATGGACTGCCAAAAAAAACAAACAAATCTGTGTTGGAACAAGTACAACTAGAGTGCTCCTTGGAAGCCAGGATGACCAGACTTTGTCTCTCATATTTTGGACATATTATCAGAAGTAACCACAGTCCTGGTGTAAAACTGGGTATGAGTTAATGTACTCGACAGAAAAGTCGGTTTCAAAAGCAAGTAATTCGCTTCAAGCTCAACAGCCGCTCCTCAGAAACCCTATAAAGGGTTGCCATGGGTGGGAACCAACTTGACGGCACTTAACAACAACATAGGGGTTATGTTCCTCATATACTTGAACTCTGTTGATTCTGAAAGGTCTTAGACATGGTACCCCCATGTGAAGAGGTGGGGAATGCTCAGCTATATAAAGGTGTCTCTCATATTCTACATTGTCTCTTGATTGTAAAGTATCTTAGCAACATACGAAGAGGTGGGAGAATGTTTATAGGCATAGGTTACAGTCCTTTCATATCTGGACTCTGTTAAACGTGAACTATCTTAAAGAAGTGTGAAGAGGTGAGAGAATGTTTAGCTATGGAGGTCACACTCTTCATGTGCCTGGACTCAGGTGATTCTGAAATGTCTTAAAGAGGAATGACAAGGTGGGAGGACCCTCACACTCCATACCTGTCCTGAGGCAGAGGTGCACCAACCAGTGAAGCCAGGGTGGGTAAGATGTCCATTAGACTTGTGGGCTCATTGATCAACTTTCCAGCTTCTAACACCCCTGGCCATCTGAAGATTCCTGGAACACGAATTCCACCTTCCCACCCTGACATTCCTTTACCACCTACATGACAAAGAAAGGGAGGTTAGTCAACAAAACACCAAACACAATCCAATGGCAAGGAGTCAGATCTCACTCACAGCAACTCTGGGTGTCACAGTAGAACTGTGCCCCACAGGGTTCTCAGTGGATGATTTTTCATAAGTAGATCCCACTCATGGTGCCCCATGTGTGTCAGAGTAGAACTGTGTTCCACAGGGTTCTCAGTGGATGATTTTTCATAAGTAGATCCCACTCACGGTGCCCCTATGTTTGTCACCTATTTATCTGTCCACCCATCCATTTATCCATCTATGAATCTATCTTACTATTTATCATGAGCATTTCTATCTCAACTGTCTGTCCATTCTTCCCTCCTTCCATCCATCCATCCATCCATCTTTGAATCTGTCGATGATCATCTCTCTATATACTTATTTATTATATTTTATATTAGCAGTCTTCCCATATATCCATCTGCCCATCCACCTGTCTCTCCCTCCATCCATATTTCATCTATCTGTATATATATATGTCTATCTATCTTTATGTATTTTATCTATCTATCTCTATCTATCTATATATCGATCTAAATCTATATGTCAGTTTATCAATCTATCTACCAATCCACCCATCTCTATATATTACTTGGCTAGACAAGGTGCCAAGCTAGGGTAAACAATAATTTATATCTTTGCAGACAGAAGGTCCCTGAAGAAAATTACTATCCAAAGATTTTTCTTCACTTGCATCATGTAACAAGACTCATAATTATGAAACTATACCAAATTTTTTGAGATATTCCAACAATTCTTACCTTTGAAGATTCCATTCCATCCTCCATACTGAACATGTCCTTTTCTGGCTTCCAAGTGTCCTCCGTGGTCTGAGGCGAAGTAGACAATGGTTTTGTTATGCAAACCATTGGCCTCAATGGCATCCAGGATGTGACCTAAAATTAGTTTAATGTCCCATTTTAATGTATAGTATTGAATTCGTTGTTGTTTTTAGATGCTATCAAGTCAATCCTGACTCACAGCAGCACATACATTACAGAGTGTCGCTACCCCATACAGTTTTTCTAGGCTCTAACCTTCATGGGAGCAGACCTCCATGACTTCTTTGCAATGACCAGCTGGAGGACTCAAACCACCAGTTGGCCTTTTGGTGAGCAGCTGAGTGCTTCACCCTTGTCAGCATGGGTGCTTTTATTGTAGTGAATAGTAAGCTTCTATTCTAATTTCAATTTTATCAAAGTAATACGAAGGGCTTCAAAAATTGTATGGGAACAGGGAAGAATCAGATGGCGGACTAGGGAAATGTGCTACTCAGACCCCCTGCAACAAAGATGGAGGAGAAACAAACAAAACTCTCAGAGATGATCATTCTGGAACCCTGAGGAAAAGTTGGAGGTGAGGCTGGGCAGGTTTGACAAAGCAGGGAGACAGACTGATGAAGGTTTTCCCAGAGGGACACTGCATGGCCATTTTGAGCTTTTCCTGGCAGCTTCATAGACCAATGTATCCAAGTGTGATTCATGCCTGGGACTCTCAACAGGAAAATGTGCTTCCTTCTTGTGTCTCACCTTCCCCTGTTGTCAGGAGATATGGACAGCCTCCACCCTCATCCACACCCGGGGCAGCTCCCATCTCTGGATCCCACCTCACAGAGGTAGAAGACGGTGGTATTACCTTGGCGGCTAGACTTGAGTCCCCCACCCCCACCTGAGTTATCTTTTTCTGGGTCCAGCGCCAACACTGTTATTTTTGTTATTCTTCTTGTTTCCCCTTCACTGTTTTTCTTTCTCTGTATTTTCTTCTCCTCCTCCTTCTCTGTCTTCCCTTTGTTTGTGTCTCTTCTACCTCTGCTTTCATTTTTTTTCTTCCTTTCTTCTGTTTCTCTTTTCCCACTTCTTCATTTTTCTGTTTCTTTCTCTTGGTCTTTCTTTACTACGGTCTAGTGTCTCTTTCACCACACCTCTCCCTGGTTTTCCTAGTGTTTTTGTGGGATGGTGGGGTTTACTTCTCTTCTTACTTGTCTCTCCTACAATTATATATTTTTTGTTGTTGTTGTTAAATGTTGTCAAGTCAATTCCGACCCATAGCAACCCTGTACAGGGTTTCTGAGGAGCAGCTGGTGAGCTTGAACCACCGACCTTGCAGTTCAAACGACTTTGCAGTCTGGTGCATTAACCCACAGCGCCACACACTGTCCCTCTTTTTCCTTCTTAGATATTAAATTATTTTTTCTAGCTGTTGCCTGGTGTTTTGCTATGTGCATTTTAATATATATTTTCTCCTTTATTATTTTCTTTCTGCAGTACTGCTTGCTTATTTGCTTTGTTTAATTTTCTTCTCTGTGTGTGTGTGTGTTTTTTCTCTTTTTGTCCCAACCAAAAGGAGACAGAATTGTGCCCCTCACAGCCAAGACACGACTGTTGCCTCTGAGCACCACTCAATGGGCAGGGGGCAATACCAGCTCCTGAATCACTGGATAAGCAGCCAAACCCACCCTAAACTGAGCTATGGAAATGGTAAACCAAGAAGTAGACACACAGTTGTAGTCTCTAATAGCCTAAGAAAACCTTAGAACACACCACATACAATCATTAGTTAAATAAATGCACAAAACACCACCACAGTATCTCACAGACACCAGACAATTTCAGCTCATAAGAAGAAACAAAGACAGTGCCTCAAGCACATGTCTATGAAGTAGAGACAGTAAATGTTTCAGAGGAATAAGAGTATTCAGAAGCGTGATATGTAGGTACTGACTGAAACAAAGATCAAGGAAAATACAGAAGAAAACAAAAAATTAGATGAAATCAGGAAAACACTATAAGAACAAACAGGCAAAATAAATGAAAATGTTGAAGCAACACAAAACCTGCAAAAAGAAATTTAATTCTAGGATTAAAAAATGTACAGGACATCGAAAGGGCAAAGCAGTTTATTTGAATCAATGGAAGCTGGAATTAGTGAGCTCAAAGATCAATCTCTCAATACTTGTAAACCAGAAGAACAATCAGAGAAAATAAGGAAAAATCTAAAAAAAGCCTAGTGTTTATGTGGGTTGCCATGCTAAGGAATTGTTGCAGACCGTCCAGACCTGGTCAGGAGTTCGAGGCCCTGTGGGCCCAAGTGTTGCAGACCGTACAGGCCACAGGCTCTGAGGAACAGACTCTAGCCACCTAGCAGACATAGCAAACGGTTTTTCATCTCAGTATTCAGTTATGTTTATTATTAATTGCATACATGAAGCCCTGATATCCACAGATAAATGTAATATTTTCCTAAAAGCCGAGACTGTAAAATTCCAAAAAGGCAAAGTTCTTCCCTCAAAGAATTCAGTCAAAGTAAATTGACTACTTCCCGGTTCTTTGTTCTAAGGTCAATAGGACTGCCCTCCCTAAAGTGTTTCCAGGTGCAGCCCTGTTCACCCAGGCTTCTCGCTTCCTGAAGAACCTGGGCTGGGCAACCGACACAATGGGACTCCTCCCAATCCTCCTTTTCCTTCCCCCATTTGAGGCTAGGTGCTAAAAGGTATGTTAATTAAGCTTGAGAAACCAAGTTGCGGTCCGTGAGATTCGAACCTGCGAAGTACGATGTAAAGCTGCCTGAACGTCTGGAAAATTACGTATGTTAGCTGCACCTTGTCTTAGTCCCGCCCAGCTTTGTGTAAAGTACCTCCCCTAAATAAAATGGAGGCACAGGCCAAACCGGGTGTGCATTACAGCTTGGAGAGCATGCTACACGGCTGACTAGGCATGTGTTGCTGACCAGCTAGTAAGGGGTGGGTACCCAGGATTTTACCACCCTTATAGCTCAGATGTTCACCACGCCGGATCTGCCGGAGGCCAGTAATGCATCCACTCTGGTTTTGGGGTGTCTCTTTGTTTCTCTCATTGTGTCCTTGTGTGTCTTTCTATATTTCTACCGCCGCCAGATATCCCCACCTCGTGAACCAAACACCTATGTTGAGGCGGGTCCCCGGCAAGGAATATTTATGGGTGATTGGAATTCCACAACAGGAAAAGACAATACAATCAACAGAGAAAATTGTCCACGATCCATAGGAAGAAAACTTCTTGAAAGATAAAAAGATTTATCTTTCAAGATACACATTCCAGAAGCCAAAAGAACCCCAAACAAGGTAGACCCCAATAGAAGATCACCAAGACATATCATAAACAAATTTACCAAAACCAACCAAACATAAGAAAAGAATTCTGAGGGCAGCTCAGGAAAAAGATGAAAACTTACCTATAAAGGCGGTCTACTAAGACCAAACCTGAATTCTTAGCAGAAACCAGGCAAGCAAGAAGACAATGGAATGACATGTAAAAAACTCCAAAAGAAAAAAAATTTGTCAACCAAAAATGATATGCGCTGCAAAGTTGTCCCTCAAATATAACAGCAAAACAAAAACATTTACAGATAAACAGAAATTAAAGGAATTCACAGCAGCTAGAACAACTTTAGAGAAACTATTAATGGGTGTTCTTTGAACTAAGAGCCAATAGTAGCAGACAATAAGTTGATATTAACAAGCATGAGAACACCACCCCAAGCTCAATTCAGATATAAAAGTATTTAAGTAAACCAAACCCACAAGACTGAAAATAGGGAACCAGAAATATCAATTCATAATGAAGACAAAGCAAAAGAGGGCAATCATGTAGGTACAGAACTCACAAAAGATGAGAAAGTCAACTAAATTTCAAGATGAAACAGACCAGTTTAACTTTCTGGTTGTTGTTAAGTGCTGTTGAGTCAGTTCCAATTCATAGCGACCCTGAGGAGCAAGTGGTGAGTTTGAACCACCGACTTTGTGGTTCAAACAGGTCTTGAGGCCGAGTGCTTAATACACCTTCACATCAAAATAAAGAAGAAAAAAAATCAGAAATGTCTGTTTGTTTTTGTTGTTTAGTGCCATCAGGTTGGTTCCAAACTCATAGTAACCCTGTATAGGTTTCCCAAGGAGTGGCTGGTGAATTTGAACTTCCGACTTTGAAGTTCAAACCAACCTTTCGGTCCTGTGCTTATCCTACAACACCACATTTAGCAAGCATTAAAACAATAGCACTAGCGAAAATTAAAAGAAAACCTACAAACAAAATGAACTCAGCACAGAAAATCATGGGGTACAAAGAAAACAACAGTACCACAAGTAAACACACAGCAAAATGACAGCAATCAATTCATACCAATCAGTAATGTCACTGAATGTAAATGAATCAAATGCAAAAGTCAAGAGACAGAGTGTGGAAGAATGGATAAGAAAACAGGATCCTTCAATATGCGGTCTACAAGAGACACACCTGACACACGAAGACAAAATAATCAGAAAGTGGGGAAAAATATTTCAAGAAAGTTACAAAAATTAGCATGAGTGGCAATATTAACCTCTGAAAAATACCAAGTAGAACATTATATCATGATTAAAGGTCAACTGAATAAGAGGACAAAACCATAATAAATATCCATGCTCCCAATAAAATGACCTCAAAATACACACACACACACAAAAAAAAAACCTGAAGAAATAGAGGACTCCACAATACTAGGAGATTTTAATAAAACCCTTTCAATGAAAGACAGAACAATTAGATAGAAATTCAACAGAGATAACACAATCAACCAACTTGACCTCATAGATTTATTCAGAGCACTAACCCAACAACATCACATTCTTCTCTAGTGTGCATGGAACATTCTCCAGAATTGACCATATGTTAGACAAGAAAGCAAACTTCAATAAATTTTAAAACATCAAAACATTACAAAGCATCTTGTCAGGTTACAATGCTATGGAACTAAAAAACTAAAAAACTAAAAAAATCAAGGGGTTGTTGTTGTTAGGTGCCATCAAGTCAGTACCTACTCATAGCGACCCTATGCACAGCAGAATGAAACACTGCCCGATCCTGGGCCAACCTCACTACTGCTGCCATGCTTGAGTCCATCGATGCTGCCACTTTGCCAAT
>NW_006408964.1:508598-526712 GCF_000296735.1 Chrysochloris asiatica
CATTCTCCAGCATCATTTCTATCACCTAGGCCATATTTTCCAACTACTGATCCCTCCTCTTTGCTCCTAACCTTTGTATTCCAATCACCAGTAATGATCAACACATCTTGATTGCATGTTTGATCGATTTCAGATTGAAGAAGTTGGTAGAATTCTTGTATTTCATCCTCACTGGCTTTAGTGTTTGGTGCATAAATTTGAATAATAGCGGTATTAACTGGGCTTCCCTGTAGGCGTATGGATATTATCCTATCAAAGACAGCAATGTACCTCATGACTGATCTGGATATGTTCTTTTTGACAATGAGTGCAACACCATTCCTCTTTAATTTGTCATTTCCAGCATAGTAAACCATGTGGTCATCAGATTCAAAATGCCAATACCAGTCCATTTGAGCTCACTAATGCCTAAGATATCAATGTTTATGTGTTCCATTTCATTTTTGACAACTTCCAATTTTCCCAGATTCATACTTCATGCATTCCATGTTCCGATATTCAATGGATGTTTACAGCTGTTTCTCTTCATTTTGAGTTGTGCCCCATCAGTAAATGAAGGTCCCATGGGCTTTACTCCATTCGCATCATCACGGTCAACTCTACTTTGAGGAGGCAGCTCTTCCCCAGTGGCATTTTGAGTGCCTTTCAGCCTGAGGGGCTTGTTTTCTGCCACTGTACCTGACAGTGTTTCTCTGCTATTCATAAGGCTTTCAGTGAGTAAATATTCAGAAGTAATTCATCACTCTTTCTTCCTAGTCTGTCTTCGTCTGGAAGCTCATCTGAAACCTGTCCACCATGGGTGACCCAACTGGTATTTAAATTACCGGTGGCATAGCTTTCAGAATCACAGCAACTCACAAGCCACCAAAGTAAGACAAACTGACAGACAAGTGGTGGTAGGGGACTCAAATACATGGAAATTGAATAACACCCTGCTGAGAAGCTACTGAGTAATAGAAGAAAGTTTTAAAAGTTTCCTTGAATCAAATTAGAATGAAAACACTCTGTACCAAAACATTTTGGGCACAGTAAAAACAATGCTCAGACATTGATTTATAGCAATAGCCACACACATGCAAAAAGAAGAAAGAACAAAAATGGACACCTGAATCCAATATCTCTAACAGTTAGAACAAGAACAGCAAAGTAAGTTTATAGTCACCGGAAGTAAGAAAATAATAAAGACTAAAACAGAAATAAGAAAGAAAACAGACAAACAACAGAAAGAATCAGAGACAAGATTCAACAAAGTAGGTCTAGAAGAGTAAGTTCTCAGCATAACTAAGGGTATATACCAAAAACCAACAACATAACATCACTTCAATACAAAGAAATTGAAGTCATTCCCCCTGTGGAAAGGAAGCAGACAAGGACGCCCTTTGCCACAACTCCTATTCAATATTGTGCTGGAAGTCTTAGCCACAATTATAAGGCAAAAAAGGGAAATTAAAGGCATTGAACCCAGAAAAGAAGAAGTTAAACTCTCTCTATTTGCAGATGGCAAGATCATATATTTAGAAAATTCCTAAAACTCAGCGAGAAGTTTATTGTTGTTGTTGTTAAGTGCTGTCGAGTCAATTACAACCCATAGCACCCCTGTATAGGGTTTCCAAGGAGCAGGTGGTAAACTTGAACCACTGACCTTGAAGTTCCAACTGCTCTGCAGTCTGGTGCATTAACCCACAGCGCCACACTAGGACTCCAGGAAGTTTATTGGAACCCATCAAAAGATCAAGCAAATTGTCAGGGTACAAGACCAGCATACAAAAACATCAGTTGGATTCCTTTATACTAATAAAAAGAACTCTGAGAAGGAAATTAGGAAAGTATGTCATTTACAATAGCCATCCAAAGGATGAAATATTTAGGAATAAATCTAAGCAGAGAAACAAAAGATCTATACCAAGAAAGCTAAAAAACACTAGTAGAAGAAACCAAGAGACCTACACAAATGGAAGACTATATATAGCATGCTGACAGATAGGAGGGCTTAACATTGTGAAAACGTCAAAACTATCCCATACCAATCTATGGATATAATGCAATCCCAGTCCAGGTTCTAAGAACATTGTTTAAAAAGATGGAAAAACTCATCACCAATGTATTACGGAAAGGAAAGAGACCGTGGATGAGTAAAACATTACTTAAAAAGAAGAAACTAAGAGGCCTCTCACTTCCTGATCTCAAAAACTACTACAGAGCCACAAGAATGAAGATAGCACAATGAAAGACACACAGATCAGTGAAACAGAACCTACACTCGGTTGATCTTTGAAGAAGGACTGAATCACATTAAGTGGGGGAAGAGATCGTGTCCTCAATAAATAGTGTTGGAAACACTGGAAGCCCATTTGCAGAATGAAACAAGACTCACATCTCACACAGCGTAGAAAAATAAAGTCAACATGTATTAAAGACCTAAGTGTCAAACCTAGAATTATAAAGATCATCAAGGCAAAATTAAAGATCAAGTCAAGTGTCGTGATTTGTGGCATAAATGCACTATCAAGTATAACTCAAAACACACAAAACAGTAGACAAAATAGATGATGGAGCCTCCTAAAACTATAGACACTTTTATGCATGACACGGTCTCACCAACAGTATAAAAAGACAACCCACGTTGGGAAATTATTTTTGGCAATGGTTTATCAGACAAGGGACGACTGTCTAAAATTTATACGACACTTCAATGTCTCCATAAGAAGATAAATAATCCAATTACAAAATGGCAAGAGGCAAGGAGCTCTTGTAGCGTAGTGGTTACAAATCAGGCTGCGAACCGCAAGGTCAGCAGTTCGAAACTACCAGCTGTTTTTCAGGAGAAAGATGAGGCTTTCTGCTCCCTTAAAGATTTACAGCCTCAGAAACCCTGTTCAGGGTCGCTATGAGTCGGAATCGACTCCATGGCACATAACAACAATTACTTTAAAAAAAAAAAAAAAAATGGCAAGAGGACACGAACAGGCAGTTCACTAAACAAGACACTGAGGCAGCCAACCAACATATGAAGAAATACTCACAATCATTAGCCATTAGAGAGATGCAAATCAAAGCACCAATGAGCTATCATCTCATATCAGTATTAACAGCCACGTTCAAAAAAACAAAGGCTGGAGCGGGTGTGCCTTTGGAATATTCGTACACTGCTGATGGGACCGTAACATGGTGCCACTGCTGTGGAGAACACAGTGGCACTTTCTCAGAAAGGGTTGGAATACAAATACCTTATACTCCAGCAATCCCGCTACTTGGTATACATCTTCATGAAATAAGATCTGTGATATGACTAAGTATGTGCACGCCCATGTTCATTGAGCATTGTTCCAAAGAGCAAATCAATGGAGACAGCCTAGATGCCCATCAGCAGAGGAATGACTGAACAAACGTTGGTGCAGGCACGCACTGGAATATTACGCAACATTGAAGAATAACAACGAATCTGCAGAACACCTCACAACATGGATAAACCTGGAGGGCATTATGCTAAGTGAAATTAGTTCATTGCAAAGGGACAGATGCTGTAAAAAGTCAAGAAAAGATCTTCTTCTATAATAAAATTTCTATGATGGTTCCCAGGGAAGTGAGGGAAGGGAGAATTATTCACTGGGTTGAGGGATTCCTGGTGTGAATCTGTGGGTTAATGCACCAGACTGCAAAGCAGTTGGAAATTCAAGGTCAGTGGTTCAAACTCAACGGCTGCTCCTCAGAAACCCTATACAGGCTCACTGTGGTTCAGAATCGACTCGACGGCACTTAACAACAACAATTTGGGTGAGAGGGAAGGAAATAGATTCGTGGGGGAGAAATGGAGTAAAAACATAATGAAATTTTCCTGTGAATTTTCTGAAGTCCACTTGTGCATACTATTGAAAGAAATCATAAGTATTGAAACATTTTTAATACCAGTTTTCATGACCGTTCTCTTTACAACTCAGTCCCAACCAACAAAAGTTACTTCTTATCAATGCTTTAATATATTGCTTCTTCTTTGACCTGCATATTTTGGAAAAGTATCTATTAACTTTCTCCAAGAGGTTGTTGTTGTTAAGTGCCGCTGAGTCAGTTCTGACCCATAGCGACCCTGTACAGGGTTTCCGAGGGTGTAAATCTTTACGGGAGTAGAAAGCCTCATCTTTCTTCCGTGGAGCGGCTGGTAGTTTTGAACCGCTGACCTTAAGGTTCGCAGCCCGATTCGTAACCACTACGCTACCAGAGCTCCTTTCTCCAAGAGGTAGTAGTTCAAAAAGACCAAGGGGATATGGATTGATTGATAATCAGGAAAGGTGTGGGTCTGAGCTGTATGCTTTCATCATACTTACTTAATTTGTACGCTAAGAAGCTAGACCATAGGAATAGGAACATGGCATCAAGACTGGAGGAAGACTCATTAACAGCCCACAATGTGCTGATGACACAGACTTGCTTGCTGAACTCAAAGAGAACTTGAAACACTTTCGGGTGAGACTCAAAGACTATAGTCCTCTGTATGGACTCACAACAGGACCAATAATCAACATCAAGATAAGCAGAGAAAAGCTTGTTAAAGTTGTTAAAGGCTTTCATTTTACTGAGACCCACAATCAATACCCACAGTAGTCATTGTTATTATTAAGTGCTGTCAAGTCAGTTGTGACCCACTGCCTCCCCGTATAGGATTTCCGAAGAGCGACTGGTGAGCTTGAACCACCAACCTCACGGTTCAAAGTGACTTTGCAGTCCAGGGCATTAACGCACAGCGCCACGCCAGGACTCCACTCAGAATAGTAGTGGTGGTGGTGGTTATGTGTGGTGGAGTCGGTTCCGACTCATAGTGACCCTGTATAGGGTTTCCAAGGAGCAGAATCTTTATGCGAGCAGAAAGCGTCATCTTTCTCCCATGGAACAGCTGGTAGTTTCGAACTGCTGACCTTGTGGTTCACAGCCCGATTCGTAACCACTACGCTACCAGAGCTCCTAGAATAGTAGTTGTTGTTGTTAAGTGCTATTGAGTTGATTCTGACCCGTAGCAACCCTGTATAGGGTTTCCGAGGAGCAGCTGGTGAGCTTGAACCACCAACCTTGCAGTTCAAATGGCTTTGCAGTCTG
Source organism: Chrysochloris asiatica (assembly GCF_000296735.1). Lineage (NCBI taxonomy): Eukaryota > Metazoa > Chordata > Mammalia > Afrosoricida > Chrysochloridae > Chrysochloris > Chrysochloris asiatica. Next base: position 513,687 of record NW_006408964.1, read on the forward strand.
GCGCATTAACCCACAGCGCCACACTAGGACTCCATAAATCAAATTATTGTATTGGGCAAATCTAGTGTGAAAGACCTCTTTCATGTGTTATTAAATAGGCAGAGATGTCACTTTGAGGACTTGTGTGTCTGGCCAAAACCCTGGTATGTTTAATCACCTTACACACCAGTGAAAGCTAAGCAAGGAATATTGACGACTGGACAAGTGTTGGTACGTGTGAATTGTGGTGTTGCCGAAGGATAAAGAACAAACAAACCTGTCTTGGAAGAAGTGCAGACAGAATGTTCCTTAGCTGTAGGGCTTTGTCTCTCATACTTAGGACATGTGATCAGGAGGGACCAGTCCCTGGAGAAGGACATCATGCTTGGTGTGGAGGGTCAGAGAAAAAAAGAGGAAGACCCCCAATGAGATGGATTGGCACACAGCTAGCTGAAACAGTGGGCTTACAGATCATAACACTTGTGAAGATGGTTTTGAGAATGTTTTGCTCTGTTGTACTGAGGGTCACTGGGAGTCAGAACCAACGACACAGCATCTAACACTATAAGACACGTCTGTGGCATTGGCTGCCTAAAATCAGGGGGCAGGCTCTAAAAGCATGAAGTGACTGGCTTACAAGGTTTCAAGAGGGAGTTTAGTTTAATAATGTGTGGGGGAAGAAAGAGTCCCCACTGAGTAGTTTTCATCTTGTCTAGATGGGTCTGGTGAAAAGAGATGGGGGCAAGATTCTTATGATTCAATGATTGTTATCATGACTAATTGTGACTGTCACAACTGTAAAGGTAGAAGTTTTGCAACAAGTAGGGGGGAGTAGTTAATCTTACAGACCAGAAACAGAGGACCCTAGGACCATCAAGGGATAAGAGTACAAGCGGAATGTGGGACCCTATCCAGAGAAGCAGCAATACCAGAGATGGAGGCAGGGATGGGGACATGGAGAGAGGGAGCAGTTGATGACTCTAGACTCATGGAAAGAGAGAGACTGAAAGCTGGTGACTAGGAGACAGGCTTGCAGAATGTGGCCTTTGGTTGTTTGGTGGTGGTTATGTGCCCTAGAGTCCGTTCTGACTCATAGCAACCCTGTACAGGGTTTCTGAGGCTGTAAATCTTTACAGGAGCAGAAAGCCTCATCTTCCTCCTGCAGAACAGCTGGTAGTTTCGAACTGCTGACCTTGTGGTTCACAGTCCAAATCATAACCACTATGTTACCAGAGCAATTATATACTCCTGTGTGGTTTTGTGTACATCCCACCTACCCCCACCCACTCCAAAAAAAGCAGAGGGAATAGAAGCAAAGACTGTCGAATGATGATGTGCAGAGGGGATAGTAATCATTGCAATGAAACAATGAGTGTAAAATCGATGTTCTCCCATGTAAACTATCACTCAATTCACAATAAAAACTTTTTTTAGACAAAGAGAGCGATGTTTGTGGGTGATGCGGTAGGTCATCGAAGGTGTCTTCCAAGGAGATCCTCCACTTACCCACCAAGTAGTCCATCTCCTGCACGTTGTCACCATATAAACCGTGCTGGCTGGTGCCCATGAAGTCCTCTGTGGTCGGAAGAGGGGTATGGACATGAAGAAAGGAGAAAAAGAGCAGGAACGGACCCCCGCGGTTTCTGAAACAGAGAAGACTTTGTCTTAATGTGTATTGTTGTCTCAGGGTTTGTTGTGTGCTGTGGTCGAGTTGATTGCAATTCTGAGAAACACTGTGTGACAGCTTAGAATTGCCCCCCTGGGATTTCCCAGGATGCCAGCTTCCCACAAGCAAGATTACCAGGTTTGTCATCCTTGTACCCACTGGGAGGGGATGCAAGTACCAACCTTGAGTTAGCAGCCACATGCTGCCAGGGCCAGAGTAAAGCAGAGGAAACCCTAAACACCAGTTATTTGGATATGTAAGTTATATATGTATGTGTGTATATATATTTGTTGTTGTTGTTATGTGCCATGGAGTCGATTCCGACTCATAGCGACCCTGTACCGGGTTTCCGAGGCTGTAAATCTTTACGGGAGCAGAAATCCTCCTCTTTCTCCCATGGAAGAGCTGGTAGTTTCGAACTGCTGACCTTGTGGTTTGCAGCCCAATTCATAACCACTACGCTACCAGAGTCCCATATATATATATTTTGTTGTTATGTGCTGTGGAGTCGGTTCCGACCCATAGCGACCCTGTACAGGGTTTCCAAAGCTGTAAATCTTTACGGGAGCAGAAAGCCTCATCTTTCTCCCACGGAACAGCTGGTAGTTTCGAACTGCTGACCTTGCGGTTCACAGCCCGATTCATAACCACTATGCTACCAGAGCTCCAAACACACACACACACACACAGAGGGATATGTATGTGTGTGTGTGTGTATAGGAGTCCTGGTGTGGCACTGTGGGTTAATGTGCCAGACTGCAAAGCCGTTTGAACTACAAGGTCAGTGACTCAAGCTCACCAGCTACTCGTTGGAAACCCTATACAGGGTCACTATGGGTCAGAACCAACTCAATGACACTTAACAACAAGAACGCTATGCTATGCTATGCTATGCTATGCTATGCTATGCTATGCTATGCTATGCCATGCCATGCTATGCTATATACTATGCTATGCTATGCTATGGAGTCCTGGTGTGGCACTGTGGAGAGAAAGTGCTGAACCTCAAGGTCAGTTTGAACTGTAAGGTCGACGGTCCAAACTCACCAGCCGCTCCTCGTAAACTGCATAGAGGATTGCTGTGAGTTGGAAACAGCTCAGTGGCACTTAACAACAACAATAATATATACCTGAGTGTGCATTGTAGCTATGCAAAATGAAACTTCTATTAAAACGCAACTATCACATTAGCACAGAATGCAAAAGTGGATTATGAAATTTTAGTGGAATGAGACTGTTGTTGTTGCTATCATTGTTGGATTTTTAATAGGTTGTTGTTGTTGTTGTGAAGTGCCGTTGAGTCGGTTCTGACCCATAGAGACCCTCTATAGGGTTTCTGAGGAGCAGCTGGTGAGCTTGAACCACCAACATTGCAGTTCAAAAGGCTTTGCAGTCTGGCGCATTAACCCACAGCACCACATACACAGGTACTAAATTTTTTTTTTTTTTGCTATGTGCCATATTTTCTACAAAAAAAAATATTCCACAGATTCTACAAGGTTGATAAAGAAAGTTTAGTCATTTCGACAATCCGTGGGTCTCCCACATGAGAAACTCACTTTCAGTTTTCCTTTGAGTGGCTCACAATTGAACTTTGATGTTGGTTTAGGGGTGAATGCTGTAAATTATAAATGAACACATGAGAATAAAATCAAGCCCTCTGTCCCATGCAGAGGATGGTAAAAAATTGAAATCACTTGATATGAAATTAAATTTTTTTCATGTAGGATACACATTAGTGTTTCCATTTTTTCTGGATGTTTGCTATGTTCATATCATACTAAACTATCAGTCATGTTAATATCATATGAAATGTAGGCTAGATCTCATCTGTGTATGCCAAATGTATTTTAAAGTTAAACTTGTATTTATTATCGCTCACAAAACTCAGGACGTAGCTCTGTATGTAGATGCATTACAGTTAAAAAGTAATTGGATTGAATTCATTGCCATGTTGAACTTATCTGTGTTCCATCAGTTTGTGGTGTCATCTGGACTGGAGTTCCTACTGGTTGTTTAGCAGGACATGCCCAAGAACATATCCTTGTGGGTTTTCTTTATTGACGTTACTGGTCCTTGTGGTTGGAATTTCTGGATCAATTAATGTGAATATACAAGATGGTACCCTCCAAATGGATCAGAAGCCAGTTACCTATTAACGTAGTCTGTCCTTGCCAAATACCTGCTCATGTTGGCTCCAGTTGAGTGTTCGGCAAATGTAGCAAGAGTTAGACTTGACAACGCACACCCTCCTTGTGTTTATTAGAGATAGCATACTCTTAAAAGAGTCAGTGAGACAAAGACCTTCAGTTACATGGAAGGGGACCCTAAGAGACAAATATCAACAAAATGGCACTGGTAGGAAACTCGTAAGTGAAACAACGTTGCGCTTCAGCGTCCCGGTGACCATGCATGAACTGTACTTCCGGCAGACGCATCCTCAAATGCCGAGTTGGTATCGATGTACGTAAGCGCCTTGTCAGTTCTGTTGCAACACTTGCTTTCCCGTGTGAGCGGCCGACTTGACATTTGTACATCTTTGACTTGGATCCGTTTTTTTTGCTGCCCTAAGCACATGCTTGCTTTTCTTTTAGGGTAACCCATCCCTGTCTAGGAGTCCTGGTGTGACATTGTGGGTTAATGCGCCAGACTGCAAAGCCATTTGCACTACAAGGTCGGCAGGTCAAGTTTACCAGCTGCTCCTCGGAAACTCTATACAGGGTCGCTATGGATCGGAACCGACTCGACGGCACTTCACAACAACAACAACAACCCCTGTCTAGGACCGTGTGTTGTGAAGGGTAAGTAGAACGTATTTGTATGCATGCTCATTTCTACTCTAATTCACAGATCTTTAAATCCCTATTTCTTGTTTAGGGAAGCAGAGAACCTGAATACTCTACTCATCAATAATCATTTATTTTAAATATCACTGTTCTACTTAGAAGGAGCCCTGTTGGTGCAAAGGGTTTAAGCACTTAGCTGATAACCAAATGATCAACAGTTTGATTCCACCCGGCGATTCCGCTGGAGAAAGATCTGATGACCTTCTCCCATAAAAATGATAATCTAGGTCTTCCTTTCTTCTCCATTGTGTGAACACTGTTACCTTTCATCATCCCTCTGTCTTCTCAGAAAACTTTCAGGATTAGGAGATTGCTGGCCATGAAATAGAAGCAGGACCGTCCCGTTCTCCAGTGGATTCGAATGAAAACTGGTCTTAAGATCGGGTACATCTCTAAGAGCAATCACCGGAGAAGAGCCAAGCTGGGTCCAGAAGGACTCGCACATGGGATGGTGCACATAATGTGTCGAGGTTCTAACACCCTGCCTCCCATATGAGGCTAGATTTTGCCAAGAGCTTAACAATTGAACGTGTATTGTAGAGCTTGTGGTTTCTTCCTTTGCCTGTATGCTTTTGGTTAAAGAGGTTGCTTAATAAAGATGTGAGACCTTTTTTTAAAAAGAAGAAAAAAAATAAGATCACTGCCTAAGAAACCCTATAGGCACATGGGGTTATCAGGAGTCAGAATCGATTCCAAGGTGACTGTGAGTTAGGATCATCAGTAAGTCACGTAGGGCTTAGGAGAATGAGTTGAATAATGTCTCCCAAAACTCCATGTAGGCCCAGTCTTGTGAATGTGACCTTCTTTCGGATAAGAATCTCTGTGTTGTCTCTGAGTTCTGGGGTATAGAGGCTTTACACAGCAAATCCTGCAATGGTAACACCCCCGTGTAAGGCAGAAAAGCATCAGAGAGGGAAAACTCAAATATTTCCACTAAAGCAAGTGATAGGAAAACGTTAACACTGCAGCCCATCAAAGACAGGAAACTTGCCAGGCCTGGGTCCCATCAAGTTCCAGATGTTGTAAGTGTCCCTGTGCGTGTTTATGTAACACGTTTATACAAGCGAATCCTGGACAGAGAGCCCATGTGAGAAGCTCAATCACACTGCTGAAGACACAAGACTGAAAAGGAGAATGAAGCCTTACTTCTCAATGAAAGACACCGCCTCGTGCAGCATTAGGGAGCCAGCTCTCTGTGCCTTCATGCTCTGCTCTGAGATTTCGTGACCTCGCATAAGGAGGCAATTCCAGTAGAGTTTGGACGAGAGGCTGGAGAACCAAAAGTAGCTCAGGAGGAAGATGAACAGAATCATGCCGAAGATGAGGCTCCAGGGAACGGAGATCCGGCCAGTCAGCTTTCCGGCGGCCAGAGTGACCACAGCCACAGCCACCAGCTGCATGCATAGCCAGAGCTTGTTCCCAATGGACAACTCCATGTGCCGAGACGGGTCCGGCCAGCAAGAAGAGGTGAGTGTGTAAGGCATGCCGTAGTAATAGTCAAAGCCATAGTTCATAGGGTGGTGGCAATGGTCCCATCGAGATTTGCAATTCAAGCCCTGGTGCCATTTGCCTGGGGACAGAGAGAGAAGGAACAGGTAAGATTGTGGAAATGAATATCTTTTCTCCAAAAATTATTAGAATGCTGTTTATTGTATTTGGGCAATGTTTCTTTCTTTTTTTCTTTTTTTAACTACTTTCTGAAGTGAATAAAGACATTATGATCTCTTTTTCTTTGACTACTTCCTGAAATGAGCAGAGACTTTATGAGCTTTCTTTTCCTTTTACTAGTTCCTGAAGTGAGTGGGGACTGTTTGGCTTCTCTTCTACTGTTTACTATTTCCTGAAATGAGAATGTGCACCTTAGAAATTTGAACTAGCCAACCGGGAAATGGAAAAGATTGTGCAGGTCAAAGCCCTAGCCAGTGAGGTGAGACACAGCCTTGAGACTCGCGTCAGGGATTAAAAACCCAAGTGGACTGCCCACTCAGTATGCTCGCTGGCCTGTTCCTGAATGTCCGGCTATGCGCACGTACCCTCTTGCAGGAGTAAATTTTGCTTTGCCAAGGTAATTCAGTCTCACCGAGTGTCTTTTACGTGACGTCGGAATTCATTTCTCACAGTAAGGACGTCATTCTGAGATTGTTTAAGGAGTAGATGTACTTTTGATTTCAGAAATCACTCATTGAGTCGGAAACTTGTTTCTACCTTTTGATCTCCTTACTTTTTTGTTTTGTTTTGATGCCATAATCATTCACACCTTCTACCTGTAAAGTCTGCTTGAAACACATTCACTCTGTATCTTACCTATTAATCCAGTGTGATATCCTTTTGTCTTCAAGATGGCGGCAAATGTGGTCTCATTTCTGGGGAGCCCTCCAGGAACCCCGAGACTAGTGAACACAGCTTTAGAACGATCTACTTTGTTAGAAGCCATGCCTGACAGGGATGCATAAAATCCAAATATTAGAGTAGTTGATGATCTACTGCAGGCACTGACTGCGGTCAACACAGCGGCTTGACTCCCATTGATTAATTCCAAGGTGTTATAACTTCCTGAGATACTGAGAACAGATGCCTTAGCATCTTCATTTAAAAAATAACAGATTCTGACTTATACCCACCCACCCATGTGTGACAGAGAAGCTCTACAGATTTTCCTTCCAGATTTCTGCTGTTGTTGTGGTTGTTAAGTATCATTGAGACAGTTTCAACTCATAGCATCCCTGTCTAGGATTTCTAAGGACTGGCTGGAGAGTTTGAACCACCGACCTTGTGGTTCAAGCTGATCTTACATTCCAGTGCTTTATCCCACAGTGTCACAGCAGGACTCCAGTTAGCAGTCCAATGCTTATCCTACAGGACCACAACAGGACAAATTATCATAGGTACATTTAACATGTGTACATTACATCGTATGTAAATTTTCCTGCTAATAGCAAAAAGGAACCGGTTTAAGTGGTGAAGGATTTAAACGGGAAGTGCAAGGATGCCGGCAATTCGTTTAGAAATGAACAAACAATAAGATACTGTTGGGGACTGCAATCACTGAGATGTTGAGGCCCTGTGTCATGGACGAAAATCCAACACGGTGGCTCCACTCAGAATTGCCAGCCAGGGACCCTGAGGGCCAAAGAAGTGACCTCCTGACATTCCGGGTTCATTGGCTTTTACGAACTCACTGTTGGGCTACCTCTGTATAATTTTCTTTGGTCTTATTATTCATTCTATGCTTCTAACTCCAGTGATTGTAGCTTCTGAGAAAATGGTTTCTTATGTGCCTCTCTTAATGTCTCCACTGTATTGGCAGTGCTTAGGGTCCTGGGAACAAATCTCCCTGAGGAACAAACTCTGGCCCCCTGGCAAGCATGGCAAAACTGTTCTTTATCAAGTTATTCAGTTATGTGTGATATTAACTTAATACATGAGCTCTTAGTATCCATGTACAATATTAATATAAAAACCCCTCCTAAAGCCGAGGCCGCGGGAGAAAGATGAGGCTTTCTACTCCCGTAAAGATTTACACCCTCGGAAACCCTGTACAGGGTCGCTATGGGTCGGAACCGACTCGATGGCACTTAACAACAACAACAAAGCCAAGGCCATAAAAGTTCCGAAAGCAAGTTTGCTGGGATTCCGCAAAGGGGCTCTGGAGACAGTCTACCCAAGGAATTCACTCAAAGTAGATTGGCGAATTCCAGGGTATTGTTCAAGGAATAATAGTGACAGCCTTCTCAAATCGTCCCCAGGTGTAAACCATTAACCTAACTAAGCGTCCTTCTTCCTCCTGCAAGCCTAAGCCAGGTAGCTGAAACAGCTGGATTCCTTCCAGACCTTTTGAATCCTTTTCTCACCTTTACCCATTAGAGATTAAATGCTACAGGTATGTTAATTAGCCTTGAGAAACCTCGAGTGGCTGCCTTGGGATTTGAACCTAAAAAGTAATTTATAACAATTTGCTTGAATTTCTGGAAAATTAAGGATGTTAGATTATTAAGACAATTTGCGATGTATGTTTTAGAATTTGTTCCTGTAAATCATTGTGTCCTGTTTTGAATGATTAATCACATTTCATTTCTGTACCCTGTCTTAATAATCCCCTTCTTCCTTTGTGTAAAATCCCTCCCTGAAATAAAAGACGGACGCAGGCTGAATCCTGCGTGCATTACTGCTTGCGGGGCCATGATGCCTGCAGTCCAGGGTCTGCCTGCCAGTCTTGTATCTACTCTCGTTTTGGGGTGTCTCTTTGTCTCTCTTGTCCCGTCTTTGTGCATACTCTTTTTCTGTCTCTGTCACCGCCAGACCTCCCTGCTTCGTGAACCAAACTTCCCTGTCGAGGCCAGACCCCTCCCTACAAGATACGTGGATAGGTGGATAGACAGGTGATAAATTTTAAAAATCAAGTATAATCATAAAGTCCACTGCCTTCGAGTTGATTCTAAGTCATCGCAGTGATAAGGGATTGGGTAGAACTGCCCCATGGAGTTCCCAAGACAGTCATCTTCATGGGAGCAGGCTGCCTCATCTTTCTCCTACAGAGAAGCTGATGGGTTCGAACTGCCAACATTTTGTACTTCAACTATTCCACTTCTTTTTAAATCACCACTTATGGCTAGCGATTCTGAAACCTCCTTGACAACCCGAAAGATTTGGATCATGACCTTGAGCTGAAAGACAGACGACGCTAGCTAGACCAGAAAGACCAGTCACAGGCCAAGAAAAAATTCAATGACCTCAGAGCTTGGGAAGTTTGTGTCATTACAGTAGATTTGTGAGGTGAGTTTTTCAGATGGACTGAAATAGTCAAGTGAGAAGTATCGCTCTACTCACCTGATCGGACAGGGTACCGACCGGTAAGAAAAGCAGCCCGGCTCGGGGTGCACATGGACTCTGCCGCTATGTTCTGGGTTAGCCTCACACCGTCTCTTGCCAGGCCATCTATGTTAGGGGTCCTAAAACAGAACCAGTGAACAAGAGCAACAGAGATATGACAAGGTATAAATGTTGACAAAAGCAGACGGCTGCACATCTATCACTTGGTCCCACTGTGGTGGCTGACACGCTGCTGTGTTGCTAGAAGCTATGACACCAGAATTTCAAATGTCAACAGGGTTAACAATGGTGGGAAGGCCTCAGAGGAGCCTTCACATCTAGATGTACTGACAATCTGCTGCAGAAAATCAACCAATGAAGACCAACATTCACGAAGATGGCACAGGATCAGACAATGTTTCATTCTGTTGTTCAGTGGTCAACATGAGTCTGAGCTGACTCAACACCAACAACAACATTTTAGGGCACAATAAAATGGGAAGCAAATGGATTCATTACAGAACACATTTGGATGAAAATAACCCAGATCTTATTAGAAATAACACTTCTGACTTTCACCTTTAAGAACAACTTGGAAATCTGTGCTCCATTATATGTATTTCCATATCACTTCAGTCATTTAATCATTTCTTGTCATAAGATGCACAGATAGGTAGATGCATCCAAACATACATATGGAAATAGGTAGGCAGATAGATACATTGATTGACAGGTACTTTAAATGCAAGTATGGACGGATAAGTAGATGATGGATGCATGGGTAGGTGGATAATAGATGAATGGGTAGATGGATGGGTAGGTGGATGGATGGGTAGATGAGGGATGGCTGGATGGATGGGTGGATAGATGGATGGATGGGTGGATGGGTGGATGGATGGATGGGTGGATGGATGGATGTGTGAATTGATGGATGATGGATGGATGGATGTGTGAATGGATGGATGTGTGAATGGATGGATGATGGGTGGATGGATGGATTGATGAGTGAATGGATGGATGGGTAGATGGGTGGGTGGGTGGATGGATAGATGAGTGGATGGATGGATGGATGGATGGATAATGGATGGATGAGAGGATGGATGGATGGATGGATGGATGGTGGATGGTGGATGGTTGATGGAGGGATGCATGGACAGAGGAATAGATACATTGATGAATACCTAGATGGGTGGAGAGAGAAAGAGAGATTGTTGTTGTCACTTTTGTTAGATGCCATCAAGTCAGTTCCAACTCATAGCAACCATTTGCCCAACAGAATGAAACACTGCCTGGTCCCACACCATTCTCACAGTTGTTAGATAGATACACAGACAGATAGACAGACAGATAGATAGATGTGATAGATAAGCAGATAGATAGATAATATATACTCTAGACAATTTTTAAAGAAAGCTTTTCAAGCAAATGCCTATTTGTGTATTTAAGAAACAATGCCAAGACAACCCTGTTTAGCAATTCAAAGTTCTCGACAGTTTCACAAACATTTTTTATGAGCCAAGTGTTCAATTGCATCCTCATTAAATCATTAGCGTAATCACGAGCCAAAGGCAGGAAGAATGCACATGCCATTCTATTATGCCTGTGATGACATTTCAGATTTGCTCCTTAAGTCTACATTTCTAAAAGATATTGTGCTTAATACCTTCTGAGATCAAACTCATACCTCATCGTGTAATTACCATAGCAACCAAGGTCACCAATCCCAAGATCATCCGCCATTATCAGTAAAATATTCGGCCGGGGGTCCATCACCTCGGTTGACACACATGTTTTCAAAACCAGAATTAGCGTGAGCAGAGATACTGGATGGTTCCTGAAAAGCACAAGAAAGGACTGTTTGAGATGAGATCCACCATCAGCATTTCAACGTCACAGTTGAGGAGATTCTCTCCTGGTCCAGGGCACAGCAAGCTTCCAACTTGTGTTTCTAAAGGCTGACTTTCCTGGTATTAAGAGACTGGCAAGCCAACAAGTGTCTCCAATGTCATCTCCTGACACAGAACAGAAGGATCACTTCCGTATGTCCTGAGCCATGCAATTATTTAAGGAACATTTGCCATTGTGTGGATCAGAGACATTGTTTCAAGTGTGAGAAAACCTCAAGAGAGAAGACAGCAACTTAATGCCATGCCTAAATTGATACTAGAACTTTTTTATCTTCTCCTTCTTCTTCTCCTCCACCTCCTCATCCTCCCGCTCCTCTTTGTTCTCCTCCACCCACTTCTTCTTGTTGTGTTCCATAGAGTTGATTCCAACTCATGACAACCCTATATAGCAGAATATAACTGACCCCATAGAGTGTTATTTACAGTGACATTATTGAAGCAGATCACCAAGTCTTGATTCCATAGTGCAGCTGGGTGGGTCTGAATCACCAGTCTGTTGGTTAATGACTGAGTGCTTAACCAGTTGTGTCACCCAGGGAATCCAGAACCTTCTAAAGGTAGACATATTCTTTGGGAGTGGAGAAAAAGAGAGAAAGTGAACTTGGTTCTTTCCTTTTAAATTTCCTCAGTACCTGACCTTGGAATGTCCCATTTTTGTAAGGCCAAGAATTCAGAATGTTTTCCTAAATCCAGGAGATGGATTCTAACACTCAATACTACAAAATTGATGAACACAGCGTACAAGCCACATAACAACCTGTAAGAATATCATATAAAGGTCCCAACATGAGTATGGTCAACACTTTATAACCAGGAGAATCTCCACTTCAGGATGCTGTCAAATTGTTACAACAACTTGGTCAAAAAGGAAGCATGGTGGGATGTGTTTCCATGGCATATCCTTCCATACCTAGCTCAAATATCTCCTGTTCCACAACACCTTCTGCCATGTGGAATTACCATTTCCTCTGTAGAAACTCCACTCAGATTCTAATGACTCCATCACTCAGTCTCATGCTTCATTCTAATGGATGTCCTCCAAGGACAGTAGATGTTTGTGAAACAAAGAACTGCATCTTATCAATCTAGTTTCCTCTTATACCTATCTCCATGCATGGCTTATGGAAAATTCATACTTGTTGTTGTTGTAGTTGTGAGGTGTAATCAAGTCAGTACCAACTCATAACAACGTTATGCAAAACAGAACCAAACACTGCCTGGTCCAACACCATCCTCACAATTGTTGTTACGCCTGACCACATTGCTGCTGCCACTGTGCCAATCCATCTCGCTGGGGGATCTTCCACTTTTTTCTCTGACCTTCCACATTACCAAACACGATGTCCTTCTCCAGGGACTAGTCCCTCCTGATGATAGGTCCAAAGTATGAGAGACCAAGTAAACCATCCTGGCTTCCAATGATCATTCTGGCTGTACTTCTTCCAACACAGATTTCTTTCTCTTTTGGCAATTCATGGTACTTTCAATATTGTCCTTCAACACCATAACTCAAATGCATCAATTCTTCTATGGTCTTCTTTATTTATTGTCCAACTTCCACATGCATATGAAGTGATTGAAAATACCATGGGTATTCACAGTAAGCACATGCAAAATTAATCAATAGTGGTGGTGGTGTGTCATGGAGTCGGTTCCAACTCACAGCAATTCTGTATCTATGGTTTCCGAGGCTATAAATCATTACGGGAGCAGAAAGCCTCATCTTTCCCTGCAGAACAGCTTATAGTTTCAAACTGCTGACCTTGAACTTAGCAACCCAACTTATAGCCACTATGCTACCAAAGCTCCTTAAATCAAT
>NW_006408964.1:528429-531577 GCF_000296735.1 Chrysochloris asiatica
TTGTAACCATGGCAGTGAAACGATAAGATGAATGTAAAACTAATGTTCTCCTATGTAAACTATCACATAATTCACAATAAAACTTATTTTTTAAAAAGTATCATGTAACGTTGCATTCATTCCAAGGATTCGTGTTTTACATGAAGTCTGTGTGCTACATCCTGGCATTAGATAATACTGTAAAGTAACATCTTAACTTACCATAGCTTCATTGTGGATATCCAAGTGACTGTCTCCTTTCCCGGATATAAGTTAGGGGTCTCTGTAAAACAAAGCCATTATATTGTACTGCATTGAGTCAATAAATAAGGTTGGACACTCCTTTCTTGGTTTTCAAAACTATACTACAAATAAACACTTTTTAAGGCAGAAGAGATGTGAGCTGACATCAAGAATATCATACAACAGGAAGAAAGAGGAATGTCATTAAAAAGACAGGGGGAAAAAAGAGAAAAGACCAAAATGGATGCCAGAAGAGACTCTGAAACCTGCTCTCCAGCGTAGAGATGCTAAAGCAAATGGAAGAAATGAGGAAGTAACGGAAGTGAACAGAAAATTCAAAGGACAACTTCAGAAGACAAAGACAACTATGATAATGAAATGTGCAAAGACATGAAGTCAGGAAACCAAATGGGAAGAACACATCCAGCATTTCACAAGCTGAAAAAACTCAAGAAAAAAATGCAAATCTCAACTTTCAATACTGAAAGATTCTAAGAGCAACAGTTTGCCTAGTGTTGCTTGTGTTGTTAAGTGCCAGTGAGTTGATTCCAACCCATAGCGACCCTGTATAGGGTTTCCAAAGAGCAGCAGGTGAGCTTGAACCTCTGACTTTGAGGTTCAAATGATTTTGCAGTCCAGCTCATTAACCCATAGCACCACACCAGGACTGCATTTTGCCTCGTTGTTGTTGTAATGTGCTGTGGCTTTGGTTCCGATGCATAGCGACCCTGTACAGAGTTTCCGAGGCTCATCTTTCTCCCGCGGAACAGCTGGTAGTTTTGAACTGCTGACCTTGAGGTTTGCAGCCCTATTTGTAAGCACATGCTACCAAGTGCCTATAGAATCCTTCAATATCACTCTACAAGCTGAGGGAACTGAAGAAAAAATGAAGCCTCAACTTGTGGTATTGAAGGATTCTATGGGAGTCCTGATGTGGCACTGTGGGTTAATGCACCAGACTGCAAAGCCGTCTGAACTGCAAAGTTGGCAGTTCAAGCTCACCAGCTGCTCCTAGAAAACTGTATACAGGGTCACTATGAGTCGGAACCGATTCAACGGCACTTAACAACAACAACAATGGGCAAAATATTGAATGATGCAGAAAGCATCAACACAAGATGGAAGGAATATGTTGTTGTTGTTGTTAAGTACCATAGAGTCGGTTCCGACTCATAGCGACCCTGCACAGGGTTTCCGAGGCTGCAAATCTTTATGAGAGCAGAAAGCCTCATCTTTCTCCTGCAGAACAGCTGGTAGTTTCGAACTGCTGACCTTGCGGTTCGCAGTCCGACTCGTTAACCACTATGCTACCAGAGCTCCTTGGAAGGAATATACAGTGTCATTATACCAAAAAGAAAGGGCCAATGTTCAACCATTTCAAAAGGTAGCATATGATCAAGAGCAAATGACCCTGAAGGAAGAAGTCCAAAGTACACTGCAGGCATTGGCAAAGAATGAGGCACCAGGAATTGGTGGACTACAAATTGAAATGTTTCAACCAACTGATGCGGCACTGGAGGCACGCACTCATCTACACCAAGTCATTTGGAAGGCAGCTTCCAAATTTGGAAGGCAAATCTTCCAACTGACTGGAAGAGATCCCTATTTGTGTTCATTCCAAAAAAAGGTGTGCCAACAGAATGTAAACATCAGCAACCAATATTATTGATATCACATGCAAGTAAAATTTTGCGAAAGATAATTTTTAAATGACTGCAACCGTACATTGTCAAGGAACAGCAAGAAATCCAAGCCAAATGCAGAAGAAGACTGATGTTAAATGGATCTTGGCTGAAAGCAGAGAATACCAGGAAAGGTGTGTGCCAGGGTTGTATCCTTTCACCATACCTATTCAATCTATATGCTGGCAAGATAATCCGAGAAGCTATGTTGTGTGAAGAACAATGTAGTGTCAGGCTTAGAGGAAGATTTATTACCAGCCTGCAATATGCAGATGATGCAACCTGGCTTTCTGGAAGCAAAGATGAATTAAAATACAAATTGATGCAGATCAAAGACCACAGATTTCAGTATGAATTGTACATCAATTTAAGGAAACCGAAAATCTTCACAACAGGACCAAAAATAACATCATGATAAATGGAGAAAAGATAGAAGTTGTCAAAGACTTCATTTTGCTTGAATCCACAATTCACACTCATGAAGACATAGTCAAGAAATCAAATCACACACCACATTAGGCATATCATCTGCACAAGACCTCTTTAAGATATTCAAGAGCAAAGATATTAGTTTGAGAATTAAGGTGTGCCTGACCCAAGCCATGGTATTTTCAATAACTTCACATGCATATGAAAGTTGGACAATAAATAGGGAAGACCCTAGGAGAATCGATGCATTTGAGTCATGGTGTTGGAGAAAAACCATTAAAGGCACCAAGGACTGAGCAGAAGAAGAAACAAATCTGTGTCGGAAGAAGTTCAGCCAGCTGCTTCTTAAACGCCACAATGTTGAGACTTCACCTATCATATTTTGGACATATTATCAGGAGGGACCAGTCCCTGGAGAAGGACATCGTGCTTGGTAAAATGGAGGATCTGTGAAGTAAAGGAAGACCCCCAATGAGATGGATTGGCACAGTAGCAGCAGCAACCAGGTGAAATGGAACACTTGTGGGGTTGGCACAGGACTGGGCAGTGTTTCCGACTGTTGTGCACAGGGTCACTATGAATCAGCGTCAACTCAACGACACCTAACAACAAGAACAACCACAAGGCATGGACTTTCTGCCATCAAATGGGCTAACACAAATTGGTTTTTTGTTTTAATTAATTTTCTTCTTCTTCTTTTATTGGTAATATCCGCAGCAATTTCTACAATTTAGTAACAATTTAGTAACAAGCTTGTTGTTGTTGTTGGATGCTATCGACGCACTTCTGACTCATTGCAACCTTGTATAGGGTTT